>NC_088321.1:9114903-9270405 GCF_910592395.1 Lineus longissimus
GATGAGGAACACTATGTTTATGCCACCACAGATAAGGATTATGATAGGAGATATCCGCGTCATAACTGGCCTACAAACCTCACCCGGTCATGTAACAGTTTTATTCAGCCATGGAAAATGTCCGAACTACAAATCACGAATTCCACTGGATTATCTGTTAGGAATTGGGAACTAGTTTGGCTCCAAAGAGAGACAGTAGTTCCACAAGGGGGATTAGATATTTCTGCCCGTGTACTGTTGTACAGATATAAGATGAGAAGTAATCCGGACTTCATTGACTTGTCAGCTATTTTTCAAATAGCCAAAACAACTGCAATCAACATATTCTGGAAACAGCTGACATACCATGTCTTTCATCACTGCAAAATTCCAAATGTGTTCTTTACCCCCAACACCTCAAGATATGGATGCGGTCTACAGAAGCATGAAAGAAAGAGTGTCACCTTTTCACAAAGAGCTGCTATCCTATTTCAAAGATCCTACTGGTCAAGACGGGAGGCTGTCGGACTGTCAATGGACTCCAAAAAACTCATGACACAAAATTCAATGGACTATTGTAGCCCAAAAGGACGCGTACTATCCGAAAAAAGGAGGACATTGCTTTACAGCAACTGTGCTGGTAGACACAACAGGATACGTAGCTGCAACTCTGCCACTGGGGGCTGCAGCCACTCCTAGATGTGGTGATAGCCAACTGAGTGGGTTGGGGCTGAGAGTCGTAGAGTATGTTCCAAATGGAATGAGAACACTTTTACGTGGATCCAGCGCCTACTTTTTTGTCTTGGCTGTGGATAAGGGATATATCTTTGTTCCCTGCAATGCTAGTCAACAAAATATCGAAAATGTGAAAAATTGTTGCCAGCAAAATGGCTGTTTCATCATTTGGCCTTCTTCTGATGATGATGAAATTGTGCAGGTTCAGAATGACAAGTTCGTGATGGTCAATTCTAACGGGTGAACCTTGTTGACGAAAAACGGTAGGGCTATTGTTGGAAAACTACGTGCCAGGGTGGAACAATTTCATGGTGCAATCAACCAAGATAAAATTCTTCGTGATGTGCCCTACCAGTACATGCAGCCATTGGGTGATGAGTTTTGCCAAAGATATGGTATACCTCTAGATTGCAAAAGCAATCCCAGGATTACACTTATCTGGCTTGCTGGTATGACAATCTACAATCAGTACCACCCCAAGTTCAAACTGAAGTTTGCTGACATTCCGACCCAAGTCAGATTTACTAGCATTGTCAAACATAGACTGAACATGACAAACTTTTTGTGCGATCCCGATATCACTTTCACTGTGAACTTGAACGACTTTCCACGCTCGAACAGTACTAGTACGGTCTGGCAACATGTCCCAGTCTCAAAGGTTGGCTATCTACGGAGATTGCTGGACATTCCAGTCATTGATGTCGGGTTGATGAAGGAAATGTGCCTTGGGCCATATTTAGTAAAAAGAGCCTTTTCATACCTCTGTCACTTGCGCAATGTGGAAGTTAGCGATGAGAATCAGATGAATCTCATCACAACCATTGAGGAGTACTGGGATGCTATTGGTGAGGTACCAGATACAACGAGGATGTATTACACAACAATAGCAAATGAACCGGAAGGATGGGATCCAGTCAAGTATTTTCAATGGCCCAGCGCAGGTCTGAGTGTCATCACAATGAAAATGCCATCTGCCAACAGGAGCAACCGAAATCAGATGAACTTCAAAAAGCCTATGATGGCCTTTGCTGTAAACGGAGTGGACTACTTGAGATTTACACCACCTCTGAATAAGTTATGCGGTTGGAAGTGTGGCACACATGACTCAAAAGATTTGGGCAGCCGAATGCTTGGGGCAGATGCTCATGTTCTTGCCCTTCTCTTGCCACTTTGTTGCGTAAGGGATCATCATCATCCAGTCATCAGAAGAAGCCATTTATGTGACCCAAAACTGCCCATACGACTGCAGCCACGATTTGGCTCTCAACTACCCCCTCCAATTCCTATCACGTCACCGGATGGGCTGAGTCGTCCTACAAGTACAACTACTGCAAGTAGGCCTACAATCCCTCTGACGGCTACAACTACACCTGATGAGCAAGGACCACCAGTGAGCAGTCAGAACTCTTCACCCCCTAGTGCTACAAGGACGTCCCCAGATGAGCAGAGCAGTCACACGACTATACCTTATGGTCAGAACTCTCAACTCCCTAGTGGTAACCAGTGGTGGAAACTTGATGACAGTCGCCCGCTAGTGCTGGCTTCCCCATGGGACAGTCAACATTGTGTTATTTCGATGAAAACTTGGAATGGAATGGAATGGAATGGAATTGGGATAAGTGCCTTCAATGGAGTATTTAGTTTGATTCCTGTAAGGATACCTGACTGGAACTGCTAGTGCCGTTATGTAACAATATTGTTGAGGACACAAGCAACAAGTAATGCTCTGATTTGGAATATCAATATTGCTTTTAAAGGTAAGAAAACATTCAGGGCCGAATTTACAAAGGGTGTTTAGCTTAAAACAGCGTTTAATGTCTGAATAGACAGAGTCAGGGCCTTGCAGGGTTTCTTCGTGAAAACCGCATTAGGCCCTGAAACTGATTATGTAGAATTTACACGCGTCTAACTCTTAAACACCCTTCGTAAATTTGGCCCTCAATTATCAAGTAAGAAAGAGTGCTCCTTGAAGACCCCATTCTTTCAGTTTGACTAATTCATTAAAAATAACTCTTGGTAAAAAAGCCAGCTAAAACTTGATTTTGTATGAGTCAATGGTATTTTTAACTGGACATGCGTCATAGAGGTTACATAACGCTGCACAACCTGAAATTTGGTTGATGGAAATATAGCGTCTGAGGCTTTAAGATGCCTTCGCAGTTTATAAATCCAAGCGATCTACTGGTTTCACCAGTCCGGTTGGGTGTCTTCCCATTTCGCCCCTTCCCACTTCGCCCCTTCCCATTTCCCCCCCAATCTATTCCCATTTTGCCCCTTTTCTACTTCGCCCCTTTCCCATCTCGCCCCTTCCCATCTCGCCCCTTCCCATCTCGCCCCTTCCCATTTTGCCCCTTTCCCATCTCGCCCCTTCCCACTTCGCCCCTTTCCCATCTCGCCCCTTTTACATTAGGCCACAATAAATTATACTTGTTTTCCTTGGTTGTGTGTCTAGCTTTCTCGACACCCTTCTTACAAAGACTTCTCAAAGGAACTAAATTTTACATGTAATGTGCTTTATTACAGTAACAATTAACATCAAACTTTTAAACATGTTGTTATCATTCTACTGAGAATTCAAATTACAAGATAATTCAAAAATAAAAAAATATAGACCAACATCAAAGTTAACATTTTGTTATCATTCTACTGAGAATTCAAGTTACATGTAGGCCCTACAAGATAATTCAAAAATAAATCTAAAAAAATATAGACCAATTACTAGTACATTGTACTACTACACAGTTACCCACTTTTATGTTTTGATTGTCAAACCTGCAAAATACAAATAAAAACTAAATATTAACTCTGCCAAAGTTGTTAATACCAAAAGTCCTAGTTACGAGCAACATGACCCACCACTGGCATTTTGGATCCATAAACTAGGTTTCTAAGATTTTCGTACCAAAAACTTAGTTTTTGCCAAGAAACTAAGTTTTTGGATCCAAAGTACAAGTTATGTCATGATGTGCAAAAACTAAGTTTCTGAGGAGCAAAAACTTAGTTTTTGAAGTCAAAAACCTGGTTTTTAGAGAAAAAAAACTAGGTTTCTGGATGAAATGAATGAACGGCTTCCCATGAAGGCCTAAATCAGAGATCATCCCAAGGAAAAATTACGTCGCATTGAGTCTATATGCAATAGGGGCCTAGTCTACAATAAGGGAGATATGGCATCTGCATAACTCATTACAGTCCTCCCTCCATTTTGGTACTGGAGCTTTAGGTTACTCAGGCGATCGTCGACCCTCACGTATGTTAAGCGCCTCGGATTCGGCGCCCCACCGGCTTCCAGTCTTTGTAGTTCTCCTCGCTGGTACAACTCTTCCTTTCTCAGCCAGAAGAGGAACGCCCAGATGTTTGGGTGAGCTTTGCCAAGGTATAGATTGACCTTATGATGCCAACCTTCTAATGCGTTGTTTGTTCTCGACTCAGCAATGCGGTGGTACTGGTTCCAAAGATCCCTATCGAATCTGGCTCCATCGCCGATCCAAGTGTTTTCGAAATAATCCTGAAACAACGGTATCTCAGGATTTGCTGGTGCATCGTGCATGATGTTATCCCATACTAAGTCCAATTGGTCTGGTGGCGCAAGAGGAAGTGCAGAGGTTCTGCGCACCATTCTTCATTGATGCAAATGTATATTCTTCTGTTTCTGCAAGAGATTTGGGTGTGATCTTGGACCGTGATTTCAATTTCAAAGAACACATTAACACCTGTGTACGGGCCACCAATTTTCACATTCGTAACATCGGGAAAATCAGAAAATATCTAACTCCAAATACCACCAGGTTATATGTCCAGGCTCTTGTAATATCTCGCCTGGATTTCTGTAATTCCCTTCTCCTTGGTTGTCCCAATTCAACAATTATACCCCTACAGAAGGTACAAAATTCTGCCGCTCGCCTAATTACCAAGACCAAGAAACGATCTTCCATTTCCCCAGTACTCAGGTCTCTACATTGGCTTCCTGTGCAACAGCGCATCAAGTACAAGGTTCTCCTTCTAACTTACAAGTGTCTTCACCAACTTGCTCCCCAATACCTTTCAGAACTTCTCTCCGTTCATACCGTTTCTCGAACTCTGCGCTCTTCATCGGCCGTTCTTCTGTCTATCCCAAAGGCCAATGTCATGTCAGTCGGTGGTAGAGCATTTTCAATTGGAGCCCCTCAGCTGTGGAACAAACTTCCTTCAACTGTTAGGAACTGCAGCTCTCTGTTATCTTTCAAGGGACAACTCAAACATTTGCTTTTTAAAGAGGCCTATCAAGCGCTTTGAGCGGCCAGTTAATGGTTGGATACTGCGCTAAATAAGACTCGTATTATTATTATATTATATATATTCTCAATGGACTTTCAAGATCAGCTGCTCGGTATGCTGCTGCAAGACCCACACGCTGAATGCATCTCTGAATACATTGCCCATAGTGAAATAGACATCCTTTTATCTCGCTTCTTGGTAGTACCCGTTGATAAGCTTGGATTGATGCCATTTCAAAGTCCACCATGATGGTGTCTGGATCGAACTGAACACCGTTCTCCACTGCAGCTGCTTGGATTAAGTTGGTGAACCTCTCATAGGTTTCCTCAGTTTTGTTCGGCAGAAGACCATACAGCAGAGGAAACATCTGCCCGTAGACTTTGGCATGTACGGTATAAAGTTGGGCGAAGAGTCTCGGAGCAGCAAAAAATGTCCCGTCCATGTAGAACGTGTTCGCTCTGCAAACTTGTAACAGGCCTTCAATGCTACCGAATATTATGAGTTTGTCAGCTTCACCGTTGTTGGCAAGGACAAAGTTATGGTGGTCCGCAGTCTGCGCCCATTCTCCCTCTAGGACTATGTCTTCTCTTCTCTCGGGCAGTATTGGAAATCTCTGTGCACGTTTCCGGTATGCCGATGAGGAGCACCCTTGAAAATTTGGTAGAAAGGCAGCAACTTCGTCAGCTATACCTGCTTGCTGAGCTGCAGTGACTTCTTCCTGGTAGATGCGTGGTATTGGCGTCAATTCTTCTGAGGCCCTTCGTTTGACTCCCCTTACTATTTGCCCAGCTGCAATCTTCGCTGCCATTGGTTCATGATTGTGATCAGTCAGATGAACTAACCTGAAATAACAGAACATTGTTTGAGTTGTTTGCTCATGATCGTGTAGGCCTACCCATGAATAAAGATCGCTCCTTAGTCTAAGAAGCCTCAACTAATTCAAATAGAAGGGCAGGTTGGAACCCGGGGGAGGTCGAAACATTCCATTTTTGCTAATATAAAGGGGAGCTGCAGTGAGTGGATGGTACAACTCGCATCTCAAACCCGCGTTCACAGTGAATACGATTCAATTCAAATTCTGAAATAGGGTCGTATTATGTTAAAATGTATCAAGATACAATACAAATTCAAATTAACCTGATCATACTCCATGTGAATTCAATCGGTTTCACCAGTTGCGCCGCCTATTAAAACGGGTCATTTGCGATACTCAAAAGTTGAACCTAAAATTAGAAAAACATCCTGTTTTACCCTAATTCCGCCATCTTGTATGTGCATTTCGTGCATGCTCGGCCCCCGTGGTGTGATCGCGAATGAAACCCTTTAAGATCACGATTAATCAACTCCCACATGCATGTGCGCAGTTGACGTCATCAGTTGACACGCATTAAGTCGGTATGGAGCCATTGCAACTTTCCAGGTGGCAGCACTCTAAATGTAATGGACTTTTATATCAAAATACACGTGCTGCCATCTGGAAAGTTGCAACGGCTCCTTACCGACTTTACAGTAGGCCTATTTGGGGAGTATGGTAGGCCTATGTACCGTGGCCCGTAAGTGTCATCATTGTTTTTCTGTATTTAATTTTGATTATTTTTCCCGTAGTTCCCACCTCGGTGGTAAACATTTCAACCTCGGTGGTAAATATTTCCACCGAGGTTAGAATATTTACCACCGAGGTTGGAATATTTACCACCGAGGTTGGAATATTTACCACCAAGGTTAGAATATTTACCACCGAGGTTGAAATGTTTACCACCGAGGTGGGAACTACGGGAAAAATAATCAAAATTAAATACAGAAAAACAATGATGACACTTACGGGCCACGGTGCCTATGTGAAAACTAGATAAAGTATTTGGTTTGGTCGCAATCTAAAACTTCAAGAATATCGAACCAGTAGTTTTTGTGCTGGAGCACCAAACATGTATGCGACACGGACTACAGTAGAGGTCTTTGATGTTTACCTGTTAGCAGCATCTGTGTGGGCCCAGGCTTTGCAGTGGTCATTTGGGCATTTCCAATAGCGTTTTTCGCCTTGCAGTTTATGAAAACGGAATTTGTATTGCTGGTCAACAACCAGGCTTTCACCTCCCCGGGTTGTTTGAATGAATTCTATTTCATTCTCCATCATGCCTTGTGACTATGTTTGCCAGTTCCTGACGGATTCTGTGATTGCAGATTCCAGGAAACAGACTGCAGATTCGAGGAAACCAGCTGCTTGAATCACTGAATCAAGTCACAGAAAGGGCCCAAATCGGAAAGCAGCGAATGGGAATTAACTGGGGTCGAAACGGGAAGGGGTGAAATGGGAAAGGGGCGAGATGGGAAGGGGCGAAATGGGAAGGGGCGAGATTGGAAGGGGCAGAATGGGAAGGGGCGAAATGGGCGAAATGGGAAAGGGGCGGGATGGGAAAGGGGCGAGATGGGAAGGGGTGAGATGGGAAAGGGGCGTAGCTGATTACAGGTAGGCATCAGTCACTTGAGGCTGATTTATATCGTTGGGCATGATTGTCTCTTAGACTTCTACGGTTTCTGCGTAGATCTTACATTATTGTTATCAGTGTTAAAATTATAACCCCAAATCTTATTTATAATAACATCCATTAACCCTCTCCATTTGAACCATTCGTTGCTTTTTGTCCCAGTGATTCAAAAGGTATCACTGTTTTGTCTGGTCTTAGTAAATCTGAAATATAATTTATCCCTTCTTCCTTCCAATGTTTATAAAAGATCATTCTTTGATTAATTTTGATTAATTTATTGTACCATAAATTTCCTTCCAATGTTTATAAAAGATCATTCTTTGATTAATTTTGATTAATTTATTGTACCATAAATATGTTTTTCCCGAGCCACGTGCTTGCAGGCACCGCCTCCTTTGCCTTAGTGAGCCAATCATATAACATCTTATATTGTAGCATGTGATGTATGTTTTACCAGACTATTATGTGGAATTATTGACCTTTGCTGGATTTGGGTTACGGTTCACTTGAATAAGACAGATGTAAACAATGCAAGTTTGATAAAAGAAGCAATTACACTATAAACCCGTTGACATAAAGGTGGCAGCACCATACTGTAGTGACTCTTAATGGGGCAATAGGGATTACACTACATCTCCCTTTCTAAATTGTCTATGTTATTTCTGAACTTAGAACTGAACTTTCATGCACTTTGATGTGGCTTGAAACACATTGAAAAGATAGTCTGACTTATCTTAGACATGTGAACATACATGAAAGTCCATATTTTTAGTTTAAACCAGAAATACTAAATTTAGGACATAACCTGGACATGCGTCATAGAGGTTACATAACGCTGCGCAACCTGAAATTTGGTTGATGGAAATATAGCGTCTAAGGCTTTAAGATGCCTTCGCAGTTTATAAATCCAAGCGATCTACTGGTTTTACCAGTCCGGTTGATCTCCTAATGTCGCTCTCGGTCACCTGTAGCTGATTACAGGTAGGCATCAGTCGCTTGAGGCTGATTTATACCGTTTGGCATGATAGTCTCTTAGACTTCTACGGTTTCTGCGCAGATCTTACATTATTGTTATCAGTGTTAAAATTATCACCCCAAATCTTATTCATAATAACATCCTTTAACCCTCTCCATTTGAACCATTCGGTTGCTTTTAGTCCCAGTGATTCAAAAGGTATCACTGTTTTGTCTGGTCTTAGTAAATCGGAAATATGATTTATCCCTACTTCCTTCAAATGTTTATAAAAGATCATTCTTTGATTAATTTTGATTAATTTATTGTACCATAAATTTCCTTCCAATGTTTATAAAAGATCATTCTTTGATTAATTTTGATTAATTTATTGTACCATAAATATGTTTTTCCCGAGCCACGTGCTTGCAGGCGCCGCCTCCTTTGCCTTAGTGAGCAAATCATATAACATCTTATATTGTAGCATGTGATGTATGTTTTACCAGAATATTATGTGGAAGTATTGTCCTTTGGATTGTGGGTACGGTTCACTTGAATAAGACAGATGTAAACAAAGCAAGTTTGATAAAAGAAGCAATTACACTGTTAACCCGTTGACATGAAGGTACTGTAGTGACACTTAAAGGGGCAATCGACATGAAGGTACTGTAGTGACTCTTAAACGAGCAATAGGGATTACACTACATCTCCCTTTCTAAATTGTCAATGTTATTTCTGAACTTAGAACTGAACGTTCGTGCACTTTGATATGGCTTGAAACACGTTGAAAAGAAAAGTCTGACTTATCTTAGACATCTGAACATGATACATGATACATGAAAGTCCATACTTTTAGTTTAAACCAGAAATACTAAATTTAGGACATAACAAATTTTCAGGGTGCGCAGCGTTATGTAGGTTGATGGAAATATAGCGTCTAAGGCTTTAAGATGCCTTCGCAGTTTATAAATCCAAGCGATCTGGTTGATCTCCTAATGTCGCTATCGGTCACATGTAGCTAATTACAGGTAGGCATCAGTCACTTGAGGCTGATTTTTTATTATTATTATTATTTATTTAAACCTCCAAACAGGAGAACAATGACAAGTACAATAGATACATAAATGTTCAACAAATATAAAATAGTACATGATTAAAAAGCTCGTACCAAAAGTTTGACCAGCCCCCTCTCGCGCGACCCCGGGGAGCAGTATCTGTCGTCGAGGAGGAGAGACCTAAGAGAGTCAACTACGCCATCCTCGCCAACAGAGGCCACGCCAACGGGGCAGAGCGAGCGGGGACGGTCTGAAAAAGCAAGAACAGCAGGCGACACGTGATGGGAGACATCGTGCAACAGTGTACCAGCAGTACAACCACGCCCCGTTAAAAATTCAGCCAAAAGAACAGCGTTAAGAGCACTAGCCGGGGACCGACGTTTAAAAATACGGTTAAAAAGTAATAACTTACTATTGAGGATCACAGAGGAGACAGGATTAACAGAAATGGCTTTCAGAAGCTTGCCATGGTGTGATCGCTTCGGTAAACCGAGCACCCGTTTAAAATTATTACTCTGAAAACTGTTTAAAATAGTCAGATCGTGTTTGTTCATATACACGCTAGAACATCCAGAGATTGCAATAGGTAAAATAGCGGTTTTCCATAAATACACTTTGGCAGCTGAACATAGGCCCAGATAACTGAAACCTGCACTTAATAGACTGAAAGCTCGACGCTGAGCAGCAGAGACCCTCTGCTCTACATGAGATGGTGATATCAGGCTTGTACAGAACTTAACACCAAGGATGTCTACCTCGTCATCTACAGAAATTACATTGTCATCTAAATACCAAACTGGAGTCTTGGATAAGATTTCTTTACCAAATATTATACAACGTGTCTTCTTAAAGCCAAAGATGAACCGCCACCTATTGGCATATCTTGAGCAAATGTCAATTAGACCCTGTAACCCTGGGGCACTTAAGGCCATTAGATTAACATCATCCGCATATGCGAAGTTATTAAATAAATACTGGGATACACGCAATCCAAGGCCAGAGTTGGAGAGTTCATTAAGTAAGTCATCTGTGAACATTATAAAAAGGAGAGGTGACAGTATACTACCCTGTCGTATGCCTCGGGTTACTCTAAACTTAACACTGTGTTGACCGTTCCACACAACCAGTGCCCTCAGGCGGGAATACCACTCATACAAAATGAGCCAGTGATTAAGAGGGATACGGGGTAATAACTTGTACATGAGACCATCATGCCATATCCTGTCAAAGCATTTTTCTGCATCCAAGCTACAGGCATAAACAGGGCTTGAATTGGAATTGAAATAAGCTACAGTATCATGTAAGAATGCACATGCCTGATCAGTGCCAAGGCCAGGCCTGAACCCAAATTGAGTTTCACTACAGTTATCACAGTCAGGTTTGATGAGACATTCCAGCAGTTTAGAATAGCAAGTGCTCACAGTTATAGGACGGTAATTACCCGGTATATTAGGGTCCAAAGTAGGCTTCTTTAACACTGGTACAATAGATCCAGTTAGCATGTCAACACCAACAACATGCCAACTAAGCATCACAGTAATAATCTGGCCAAGAACGCTACAGAGCACTGGTGAGAGTCCATACTGCAGGTGTTCTGAGCTGATTAAATCAACACCAGCTGCTTTACCCTTTTTCAGAGACAAAATAGCTGCTTCTACTTGATATTTAGATATTTCACATTCAAAATAGTCATTGCAGTGACCGTTGGGAATGATTGTCTCTTAGACATCTCCCTTTCTAAATTGTCTATGTTATTTCTGAACTTAGAACTGAACGTTTGTGCACTTTGATGTGGCTTGAAACACGTTGAAAAGAAAAGTCTGACTTATCTTAGACACCTGAACATGATACATGAAAGTCCGTACATTAATTTAAAACAGAAATACTAAATTTAGGACATAACCTGGACATACGTAACGCTGCGCTACCTGAAATTTGGTTGATGGAAATATAGCATCTAAGGCTTTGAGATGCCTTCGCACTTTATAAATCCAAGCGATCTGGTTGATCTCCTAATTTCACTATCGGTCACCTGTAGCTGATTACAGGTAGGCATCAGTCACTTAAGGCTGATTTATACCGTTGGGCATGATTGTCTCTTAGACATCTACGGTTTCTGCGTAGATCTTACATTATTGTTATCAGTGTTAAAATTATAAGCCCAAATCTTTATTTATAATAACATCCATTAACCCTCTCCATTTGAACCATTCGGTTGCTTTTAGTCCCAGTGATTCAAAAGGTATCACTGTTTTGTCTAGTCTCAGTAAATCTGAAATATAATTTATCCCTACTTCCTTCCAATGTTTATAAAAGATCATTCTTTGATTAATTTTGATTAATTTATTGTACCATAAATATGTTTTTCCCGAGCTACGTGCTTGCAGGCGCCGCCTCCTTTGCCTTAGTGAGCCAATCATATAACATCTTATATTGTAGCATGTGATGTATGTTTTACCTGACTATTATGTGGAAGTATTGTCCTTTGCTGGATTGGGGGTACGGTTCACTTGAATAAGACAGATGTAAACAATGCAAGTTTGATAAAAGCAGCAATTACACTGTTAACCCGTTGACATGAAGGCAGCAGCACCATACTGTAGTGACTCTTAAAGGGGCAATAGGGATTACACTTCATCTCCCTTCATCTGAACTTAGAACTGAACGTTCGTGCACTTCGATGTGGCTTGAAACAAGTTGAAAAGAAAAGTCTGACTTATCTGAGACATCTGAACGTGAAAGTCCATACTTTTAGTTTAAACCAGAAATACTAAATTTAGGACATTACCTGGACATGCCTCATAGAGGTTACATAGCGCTGCGCAACCTGAAATTTGGTTAATGGAAATGTAGGCCCATATTCACGAAGGATGTTTAGCCACCGATTTGCTTAGACATGTCTATCTTCTAATCACTGTTTAAAACAGGCTTGTCCACGTCTGTCTAAATACCCCTGATTATTGCATTTCACGAAGGGCGATGATCAGCCGTTTATATGTCCGTGTCTAACTCAACGATTATGCCCTGTTTTGGTCAACGCGGCGAGCGAAGAATCATGTAATCTGAATACGTAACCGGTCGGACAATAGACCGGCGTGTCCAGAGCTTGTAGGAGCGTCGCATTTGCGGGAAGATTCTCCACCCAGTCATGTCGAAGAAACGGGCCGATAATTTCACGCTTGAGCAGCGTATGGGTCTCATAGCATGCATAAAAAAAAGGAAGGGCCGTATTTACGAAGCGCGATTTTCCCCTAATCGTGCGTGACTTTGAAAATCGCATGAGATTAACCTAAAGCGGTATTTACGAATCATGCGTTTATCCGTGCGAGCTCTCTGCAGACACGCGTGATTAATCGTACGATTTCCGAACAAAGGAATTTGCAAAACATGGGTAGGGGGTTGTTTTTCGAGCGTGTAACCATTCCAACAGTCCTGCATTCAGTTCTTATGCAGTATGGACGTCCTTGATATCTTCGATCTTGCTCAAAAAGAGGCAGATGATTTAGCAGAGAGGCGAGGATTTCGTCAAATCCGTGTTTTTAGGGATCGCGTTAACCCTTTAGAGGAATACAGGGATACCGAATTTATTGCCAGGTTCCGATTGAGCAAAGACACATTTGTTGATCTTCTGGATATGCTGCGATTGGATCTGGAACATCCAACGAGGCGCAGCAGCGCTTTACCACCTGTACTACAGCTGTCAATTGCTCTTCGCTTTTTTGCGTGCGGCTCATTCCAACAAACTGTAGGCGATACTCTCGGGACATCACAACCTGCTAGCTGCCAGGCTATTCACCGTGTCACAGAAGCAATCTGTGCAATAAAACACAATTTCATACATTTCCCATACCATCTTCGAGCAAGAACAGCGGCTATGCAGGGTTTCTATGACATAGCACAGATGCCAGGAATAATTGGTGCTATCAACGGGACACACGTTCCTATTATTAATCCTGGTGGTGACAATGCAGCAAGATACATGAACAGAAAGGGTTGGTATAGCCTGAACTGTCAGTTTGTCTGTAATCCCGACCTGAAGTTCACAAATGTGGTCAGCAGATGGTATGGATCTGCCCATGATTCCCGGATTTTTGAGGAGTCCATGTTACGTAGACGAATTAGAGACGGTGCTGTTCAAGGGATACTGCTAGGCGACCCAGCTTATACGTGCACATCTTTCTTGTTAACCCCAGTTCGGAATGAGCAGAATGAGGCAGAAAGACGCTACAATGAAGCACAGCGCAGAACAAGATCACTCATTGAAAGGGCATTCGGGATATGGAAACGGCGTTTTCCCTGCGTTGGATTTGGCAATAGACTTCGATGTTCGGTAAGCAAGATGACCACTTCTATTACAGTTCGTTTTTTCACTTGATTCCACCGTATTTGGGCGATTGTGAAAAAAACTAAGTAAAAATCCTACTTACATGATATCAACCTGTGCTGGGATACTGTCGAAATATCCCCTCCATGTCCCAAATACGGCGGAATGAAGTGAAAAAAATGAACTGTAGGGAGCTAACCTTATACCAATGTATTGAATTCGTTATTCGTCCCTGGGGGGGGGGGGGGTGGCTTATAGTCCTGCTTCCGCCATAAAGCGCTTCAGGACTTAACACAAAAATGGGGGGGGGAGAAAGACTACTATCTATTATAGTGGAACCTCTCTAATAAGGCCACCCTTGGGACTGGAGTTTGATGCCCTTAATAGTAGGCGCCCTGATTACAGAGGTCAAATAGCATGGAAACATGTACTTTGGGATTGAAATCAGTGGCCTGATTGGAAAGGTTGACCTGCTTACAGAGGTGACCTTTAAGGGAGGTTCTACTGTATTGAATACAGGTATTTTGTTCAAATATCAAAGGGACGATTTCATTGTCTATTTTTCAGCTTGATCATAACATGGCCTATTGTAGTGGCTACAGCGTGCCTACATAACATCGCCAGAGAACGCAATGACCCCCTTCCTGAAGACGCAGATGTAATTGATGAAGAGAATGAACCTCAAGACTTAGCTCCTATAGATGCTGAAAACAGAGGAAATGCATTCAGACAGCGGTTCATTGGACAACACTTTATGTAAGTTCATCAATCATCTCATTTATTTCCCTTCATAATACAATTAATGAATCATAAATCGAGGCAAAGTTTCTTTTGTTTCTCTTCGTAGTATCTTTTCTTTTCCTGGTACGCCTGTTTCTTGCAACGTTGTACCTCTTCTTTCAGGTCCATTATCTTCATTTTGGCCTTGTGTTCTACTTTCAGGTAGGACATAGCTTCGTCAGCCTTCAAAAGTACGCCACGTCCCTCTGCACTGGAACTTGATGTACGTTTGCTGCTAGACATGAAAAGAAGAAAGGGCCCAAGTTGCAGTTTGCAGCTGTGCATTGTCATGCATGTTAAACATTGATACGACCATATGTGTGCTATGAGGGAGATGATTTAGGGATGGTTCAACATTTTCAACATATTCACAAGAGTACAGAGAGTACGCTAGGGGGGAGGGGGTTGAAGCTGTTGTACTCTTTGGAAATTGGAGAAAATGTCTATGTATATACATGTACATTTTCAGTGTTGGTATTAAAAATTCAACATTTTTTACGTACTCTTTCGGAGGGGGGAGGGGGGTCAAGAAAAAGAGTACTCTCTGTACTGTTGTGAAAATGTTGAAAATGTTGAACCACCCCTTAGCAATTGACTTGATACGTGAACATACCTTGACACTTTGTCCTTCGTAAGCGAGTTCATAGTTTCATCATTTTCCGCTTGTGTGACTTCACTTAACGCATATTCCTGCGAAGTAGGAACTTCACTGAAAATAGGATAAAATGACCAAAGTTCATTATTTTGTTTCCTACCATCTATGCTAAACTTGGCGTTTCTTTGTTCTATGAATACTACTTAGCTAGTCATCCCAATAAATTCAGATATTTCTCTTATCGAATAGTTGATGGCGTTATTTTGTCAATGAATATCAAGGAATAAAGGCAACTTTCAAACAACATGCCACACTGCATCAAATGTTCGTAATATTATGGTACTGAAATTTCTGTACCATGAATGTTTGATTACTTACACCAAGTCCAATTCACCACTTGGATGGCACTGTGACTGCTTGCGTCGAACGGTTGTGTCCCTTCGGCTTTCCAGTTGCGGGACACTGCTAACTGATGGCGTAACCTCGGCTACAGGCTGTGGACGCAGGTCACTGTCATCATCCCATGCGTTGAAGGTTGACTTCAGATCTCCTACCACTATATTCAATATCATTAATGTCTCCTCGTCCAAATCCCCGACAACAGTTTCTCCTCCTCCGGTTGTTATGATGTCGACCTTCTTATCCCTTGCAAGTTTCTTGGCCTTAGTTTTCAACCTGCGCCATAGTTCCTTATAGTCCGTTGCTGTACATGATTTTCGTAACGGGAAAGCGGCTCTCATTTCGGCAGTAATTTTGGCCCATGCCGCCTGTTTCCTCCCTAACATAACAGCACTTCCGCGTTTGTCCTCTATCACTGCCGCTCTTTCCTTCACAGCCAATATTACCGCCAGCCGCTCATCTTCGCTAAAATTATCATGGCGTTTCTTGTCAGACATCATGCATTGAATAGTATGCGAACTGTTCACTGGCCCTGTACTTCACATTCTACATGCGTCGTCACGCCTATATCAGTCAATGGACACAACTTGATATGGTTACCGCATGGTTACCTAAGCGTCAATCGTGTGCGTACGGATAAACGAGCGATAATTTTTTCGTAACTATGCGCTTAAACCCGCGATTATGCGTCCGCGGACGAGTCATGTTTAGCCGAGCGATTTTGCCACACGCGCTCCAGAGAAAATCGCGCTTCGTAAATACGGCCCGAAAGCTGTAATAGAAGACAAGCGCTCGGATATTGCGGCAAACCAAAAGAAGCAGGTTGCTTGGGACACCATCGCTAAAGAAATGGCAGCTCTTTTCCCTGAGAGGGCAAAAACACCGTCAAAGGATTTAAAGGATTTGTGGCGACGCATGAAGAATAAAGCCAAGGCTACTGCTCGTGCGGTCAAGGTGGATATCATACAAACAGGAGGAGGTGAAGCGGTCACAGGAGATCTTTCCGAGGAAACTGAGGCTATTCTGAACATAATAGTAGGAGAGTTGAAGCAGATCCACAACAAATGGGATGATGACGGGTTCCCCTCAGATCAGGGGAATGAGGAAACCCAGGCCAATTCCCAGCATTCGCTGTCCTCTGCCATCTCCGAATTTGATCTGGATGAAACTTTCACTGAATATCCTGATTCAGTATCGGGGTGCTCATCGAGTGCTAGGCCCGTCGGCGGTAGAACCACTGAAACTCAGGATGCTAGGTAAGGGCTTTTCCTTTTATGCATTTTCTATCATTTCCCCCCCCCCCCCCACAAAGTCATGTTTTACATTTGATAGAACAATGGTCATCAACTTAAAGATATATCTACATTTAACACGGCAACCATGATATACAATCGTGTAATTCTGGCACAACTCAACAAGCATGATGAAGGCCTCTAGACAATTACAAGGAAAGGGGAATACCGTTATGAATTGTTTACATTTATTGCAAATCTGTTCTGTTGATACATTCACCCGCTCTCGTTTGCAGGAAAGAAATTATCTGGCCGTTGCCTACAACAAGGAAGGATATTGGAGGTCAACCTAGTACCACCACTAGTAGTACCAGAAACACTGGAAAAGGCAAAAGTACCTCAAAGGGTGACAAAGTTGAAACGTACGTACATATGTGTTCTTACATATTCCTACAATACATGGCAATCTGTTTCTTAATATGACGTTCTTAATGTACCCACACTCGACTCTTCGAAAAATGCAAACCGTGTCATCCATGAACCACATAACAGGAAACGATATGGCACTGAAATTGAAAGGGTGCTATCCCTTATGCATTTCGTCCATAAAATAGCAGGAAACGCTACTGGAATTAAAACAATGGTTTATAGATACCAACCAGTAACAGTGAACGTTACATCAAATCGATTTACGAGTAAATAAGAACCACGTCACTCAAGTCCATGCATTCATTTTTCAGGCAAGCGAAACCTCCATCTGTCGCGTCTACTGTCTCTCTCCCTACATCCCCAGTGCTCTCGAAGGCCGATGCTGCACTTGGCTACCTGAAAGAGGAACATGAGGCAAAAATGAAATTGATCCAATATGAAATCGAATCTGCTGTGGTACAGAAGGAAGTTGCTTTGGAACAGAAGAAAGCCGCTATGATGCAGCAGACCATCGCAAAATCGAAGAAGGCCGCATATGATGCCAAAGCTGAATTTTACATGGAAAAACGTAGGAGGCTTTGTATTGACCTATAATCACAGCCAGGGTTTCTCTTGAATAAAAATATCTGAAGACCTACTGGAAGTGTTCTGTTATGAATCTGTCTCTAAAAAGGTTGCCTCGCATATTTGCCTCGACTTGGTGAGCCTCCAAATCTGGCTGCTGGTACAGCGCTGTGCGGGGGTCATCATTTCTTTGAATTGCAAGGTTGTGAAGACAAGCCGTGGCGACAATAATAGCCATGCTTCTCTGCAACTGAATAAGAAAACTGGGTGACATATTTGCTCTCTTGGGTGATTACTGACTTTGCTGGAGCGTTGAGATCGACCCTTTTCTTGTTAACAAGAGATTCTTGAGTTGTTTATGTATCTCAATGGTACAGAAGTATCTGTTTAGCCTGTAAAATGGCTTACTTGTATCTGATCTCATCATAATGTCAAATTAATGCGAACTACAATTAAAGCAGGAAACACCACTTCCCAGGCAGCCAAGCACAGTCTGAGTCTGTTTTTTTCCCCATTTCCAAACAAGTGCTGCCACTTGGAAAGTGGTAATATAGGTGTGATACTTAACCGACTTCGAAGACAATTGCGTTTGCCGACAGAGTGGAATCTTTTCTTCCATATGCCATATGCCCTTTCTATCAGACCTCTTGTCCTCCTTTGCGCTATGTTATAGCTTCTTTGTGCGGGTGTGGTCGGATTGCGAATGGGTGTCAGCATGTACGAGCGGCAAGTGTAGGCTGGGTCCCCGAGAAGAATTCCACGATTTTCCCCGTTTTCGAATTTCCTGAACAAGCGGGACTCTTCAAACACTCTTGAATCGTGGGCCAATCCATACCATCGTGTAACCACAGATGTGAACATCATCTTGTGGTTACACGTAAACTGGCAGTTGAGGCTGTAATAACGTTTCCTGTTTACGTAACGTATGGCGTCCTCACCTCCTGGGCCAACGATTGCAACGTGGGTCCCGTTGATGGCACCGATCACCCCAGGGAATTCGGCAATTTCGTGGAATCCTTGCATCACCACGCGTCTGTCCTCCACTTGGGTCGGAAACCGGATGAAATGATCCTTCCTTGCACAGATTGCCTCCGAAACCCGACGCACAACACGACAACACGTAGCCTGGGAAACACCACTCGAATCCCCGAACTCTATTTGAAACGAACCAAATGCATAAAACCGAAGAGCCACAGCGAGTTGCTCTAAAGGAAGTAGGGCTCGACTTCTATTCGTCGGATGCTCTATCTGGGGTCGAATCAGCTCAAGGACATATCGGAACAAGTCCTTCGAAATCCTGTACCGCCTAATGAAGGCCCGATCCGTGTATTCCTCCAGCGGGTTGCTCCGGTCCTTGAAAACCCTCAAAGGTGCACGGGGTGGTTCCTTCTCCATGTCCTCAGCATCTTCGGCCTCTATTGCAGCCAACTCCATAAGAACCAGAGCGTCCATTCCGCTCTCGACAATTTCCAGGAGAGAAATGATCAACTGATCACCTGTTAAACAAGCCCTTTTGGGCGTACAACTTTTCTTTTGTTATAGAAAAACAGCCGATCATGTTTAGCAACTGTTTAAACATCGGACAGGTTAATCATTCTTCGTGAAATGTGGCCTAACTTGGTAGCCTGATTATCGCCTGTTTAACCACTGTTTAACAAGACAACCATGTTTAACAGAAAATCAGCCTTTGTGAATATGGGCCGTAGCGTCTAAGGCTTGAAGATGCCTTCGCAGTTTATAAATCCAAGCGATCTACTGGTTTCACCAGTCCGGTTGATCTCCTAATGTTGCTATCGGTCACCTGTAGCTGATTACAGGTAGGCATCAGTCACTTAAAGCTGATATATACCGTTGGGCATGATTGTCTCTTAAGACTTCTACGATTTCTGCACAGATCTTACATTATTGTTATCAGTGTTAAAATTATAACCCCAAATCTTATTTATAATAACATCCATTAACCCTCTCCATTTGAACCATTTGGTTGCTTTTAGATTACAGGTAGGCATCAGTCACTTGAGGCTGATTTATACCGTTGGGCATGATTGTCTCTTAAGACTTCTACGGTTTCTGCACAGATCTTACATTATTGTTATCAGTGTTAAAATTATAACCCCAAATCTTATTTATAATAACATCCGTACGGATAAACGAGCGATAATTTTTTCGTAACTATGCGCTTAAACCCGCGATTATGCGTCCGCGGACGAGTCATGTTTAGCCGAGCGATTTTGCCACACGCGCTCCAGAGAAAATCGCGCTTCGTAAATACGGCCCGAAAGCTGTAATAGAAGACAAGCGCTCGGATATTGCGGCAAACCAAAAGAAGCAGGTTGCTTGGGACACCATCGCTAAAGAAATGGCAGCTCTTTTCCCTGAGAGGGCAAAAACACCGTCAAAGGATTTAAAGGATTTGTGGCGACGCATGAAGAATAAAGCCAAGGCTACTGCTCGTGCGGTCAAGGTGGATATCATACAAACAGGAGGAGGTGAAGCGGTCACAGGAGATCTTTCCGAGGAAACTGAGGCTATTCTGAACATAATAGTAGGAGAGTTGAAGCAGATCCACAACAAATGGGATGATGACGGGTTCCCCTCAGATCAGGGGAATGAGGAAACCCAGGCCAATTCCCAGCATTCGCTGTCCTCTGCCATCTCCGAATTTGATCTGGATGAAACTTTCACTGAATATCCTGATTCAGTATCGGGGTGCTCATCGAGTGCTAGGCCCGTCGGCGGTAGAACCACTGAAACTCAGGATGCTAGGTAAGGGCTTTTCCTTTTATGCATTTTCTATCATTGCCCCCCCCCCCCCACAAAGTCATGTTTTACATTTGATAGAACAATGGTCATCAACTTAAAGATATATCTACATTTAACACGGCAACCATGATATACAATCGTGTAATTCTGGCACAACTCAACAAGCATGATGAAGGCCTCTAGACAATTACAAGGAAAGGGGAATACCGTTATGAATTGTTTACATTTATTGCAAATCTGTTCTGTTGATACATTCACCCGCTCTCGTTTGCAGGAAAGAAATTATCTGGCCGTTGCCTACAACAAGGAAGGATATTGGAGGTCAACCTAGTACCACCACTAGTAGTACCAGAAACACTGGAAAAGGCAAAAGTACCTCAAAGGGTGACAAAGTTGAAACGTACGTACATATGTGTTCTTACATATTCCTACAATACATGGCAATCTGTTTCTTAATATGACGTTCTTAATGTACCCACACTCGACTCTTCGAAAAATGCAAACCGTGTCATCCATGAACCACATAACAGGAAACGATATGGCACTGAAATTGAAAGGGTGCTATCCCTTATGCATTTCGTCCATAAAATAGCAGGAAACGCTACTGGAATTAAAACAATGGTTTATAGATACCAACCAGTAACAGTGAACGTTACATCAAATCGATTTACGAGTAAATAAGAACCACGTCACTCAAGTCCATGCATTCATTTTTCAGGCAAGCGAAACCTCCATCTGTCGCGTCTACTGTCTCTCTCCCTACATCCCCAGTGCTCTCGAAGGCCGATGCTGCACTTGGCTACCTGAAAGAGGAACATGAGGCAAAAATGAAATTGATCCAATATGAAATCGAATCTGCTGTGGTACAGAAGGAAGTTGCTTTGGAACAGAAGAAAGCCGCTATGATGCAGCAGACCATCGCAAAATCGAAGAAGGCCGCATATGATGCCAAAGCTGAATTTTACATGGAAAAACGTAGGAGGCTTTGTATTGACCTATAATCACAGCCAGGGTTTCTCTTGAATAAAAATATCTGAAGACCTACTGGAAGTGTTCTGTTATGAATCTGTCTCTAAAAAGGTTGCCTCGCATATTTGCCTCGACTTGGTGAGCCTCCAAATCTGGCTGCTGGTACAGCGCTGTGCGGGGGTCATCATTTCTTTGAATTGCAAGGTTGTGAAGACAAGCCGTGGCGACAATAATAGCCATGCTTCTCTGCAACTGAATAAGAAAACTGGGTGACATATTTGCTCTCTTGGGTGATTACTGACTTTGCTGGAGCGTTGAGATCGACCCTTTTCTTGTTAACAAGAGATTCTTGAGTTGTTTATGTATCTCAATGGTACAGAAGTATCTGTTTAGCCTGTAAAATGGCTTACTTGTATCTGATCTCATCATAATGTCAAATTAATGCGAACTACAATTAAAGCAGGAAACACCACTTCCCAGGCAGCCAAGCACAGTCTGAGTCTGTTTTTTTCCCCATTTCCAAACAAGTGCTGCCACTTGGAAAGTGGTAATATAGGTGTGATACTTAACCGACTTCGAAGACAATTGCGTTTGCCGACAGAGTGGAATCTTTTCTTCCATATGCCATATGCCCTTTCTATCAGACCTCTTGTCCTCCTTTGCGCTATGTTATAGCTTCTTTGTGCGGGTGTGGTCGGATTGCGAATGGGTGTCAGCATGTACGAGCGGCAAGTGTAGGCTGGGTCCCCGAGAAGAATTCCACGATTTTCCCCGTTTTCGAATTTCCTGAACAAGCGGGACTCTTCAAACACTCTTGAATCGTGGGCCAATCCATACCATCGTGTAACCACAGATGTGAACATCATCTTGTGGTTACACGTAAACTGGCAGTTGAGGCTGTAATAACGTTTCCTGTTTACGTAACGTATGGCGTCCTCACCTCCTGGGCCAACGATTGCAACGTGGGTCCCGTTGATGGCACCGATCACCCCAGGGAATTCGGCAATTTCGTGGAATCCTTGCATCACCACGCGTCTGTCCTCCACTTGGGTCGGAAACCGGATGAAATGATCCTTCCTTGCACAGATTGCCTCCGAAACCCGACGCACAACACGACAACACGTAGCCTGGGAAACACCACTCGAATCCCCGAACTCTATTTGAAACGAACCAAATGCATAAAACCGAAGAGCCACAGCGAGTTGCTCTAAAGGAAGTAGGGCTCGACTTCTATTCGTCGGATGCTCTATCTGGGGTCGAATCAGCTCAAGGACATATCGGAACAAGTCCTTCGAAATCCTGTACCGCCTAATGAAGGCCCGATCCGTGTATTCCTCCAGCGGGTTGCTCCGGTCCTTGAAAACCCTCAAAGGTGCACGGGGTGGTTCCTTCTCCATGTCCTCAGCATCTTCGGCCTCTATTGCAGCCAACTCCATAAGAACCAGAGCGTCCATTCCGCTCTCGACAATTTCCAGGAGAGAAATGATCAACTGATCACCTGTTAAACAAGCCCTTTTGGGCGTACAACTTTTCTTTTGTTATAGAAAAACAGCCGATCATGTTTAGCAACTGTTTAAACATCGGACAGGTTAATCATTCTTCGTGAAATGTGGCCTAACTTGGTAGCCTGATTATCGCCTGTTTAACCACTGTTTAACAAGACAACCATGTTTAACAGAAAATCAGCCTTTGTGAATATGGGCCGTAGCGTCTAAGGCTTGAAGATGCCTTCGCAGTTTATAAATCCAAGCGATCTACTGGTTTCACCAGTCCGGTTGATCTCCTAATGTTGCTATCGGTCACCTGTAGCTGATTACAGGTAGGCATCAGTCACTTAAAGCTGATATATACCGTTGGGCATGATTGTCTCTTAAGACTTCTACGATTTCTGCACAGATCTTACATTATTGTTATCAGTGTTAAAATTATAACCCCAAATCTTATTTATAATAACATCCATTAACCCTCTCCATTTGAACCATTTGGTTGCTTTTAGATTACAGGTAGGCATCAGTCACTTGAGGCTGATTTATACCGTTGGGCATGATTGTCTCTTAAGACTTCTACGGTTTCTGCACAGATCTTACATTATTGTTATCAGTGTTAAAATTATAACCCCAAATCTTATTTATAATAACATCCATTAACCCTCTCCATTTGAACCATTCGGTTGCTTTTAGTCCCAGTGATTCAAAAGGTATCACTGTTTTGTCTGGTCTCAGTAAATCTGAAATATAATTTATCCCTACTTCCTTCCAATGTTTATAAAAGATCATTCTTTGATTAATTTTGATTAATTTATTGTACCATAAATTTCCTTCCAATGTTTATAAAAGATCATTCTTTGATTAATTTTGATTAATTTATTGTACCATAAATATGTTTTTCCCGAGCCACGTGCTTGCAGGCGCCGCCTCCTTTGGCTTAGTAAGCCAATCATATAACATCTTATATTGTAGCATGTGATGTCTCCGCATCCTCAGTGTCACCTCGTTCCTCTCTATGTTTGACAAGAAGTATTGGGATGAAAATCAAGCAATGTCAAACAATGAAAGGAGTTGTGAAATCCAAGTATTGAGGGGGGGGGCAGAAATTTTAATTCCCATATTGAGGTAATGAGGGGATAACCCTCTGTTCATCCAAGTTTTCGCTTTTCATCAGGGGTTGTATACCAGTCTCCCGTGTCCTCCCGGTCGTGCCTCTGGTACATCAATAGCGGTTATCCTGGCTTCAATTCAAAACACTATTATCCATTTTCAACCGCGAAAAGGAAGTGGCGACACCGATCGTCACGAGGTAACACTAATGATGTCTCCGCATCCTCAGAGTCACCTCGTTCCTCTCTATGTTTGACAAGAAGTATTGGGATGAAAATCAAGCAAACTATCAACAATGTCACATCGATCTTTAATATTCCTTCCTTCATTACCCCACTACTTCCCAATACTCCCATAACTCCCAATACAAGAGATTGATTGGAAGAAGAAATAAAAAAGGAAATAAACCACATTTTAAGAAGAAAGATTTATCAAACTTGCAACGACATATGTGATAACATCAAATTCAATTGTATGTACCTTGTTTAACGAACGTAGCCGTAACAGTGCCGAGTATCATACATCAAATCTCTATTGACAACCGAACGTCGCCCACAACCCAGAGGTACATTTTTCACTACAACGTGGGGAATATTCAAACCTCACCGGACTAACAATACTATTGGATTACAGTTTACAAATCGTACAAACGTTCACCCAAAGATCCCTTTTCTTATCACACCGATTGCTACTGTACAAAAAAGTACTACCGGTACCCCTTACAGTTTTGGTAAATGTATGGCAGAGGCGAATGCCTGAATCATCTGACAATTGCTTTATCTCTTGTGGAGGGATAGTACATAAATCTGATGCCCTATCGCCAGCAAAATATTGAATTTTGAGAAAAGCCTGATCCCTGAAGAGTACAATCTCTGTTTCAGAGAAATATCTGTTCTAGTTAATTGATTATCAATATAAACCGCTATTTTCCTAATCTTTCGGAGGAATATTGGTTTTGCTTGTTTTGGCAAAATGTGACCTTTAGCCTGTTCCGCTGCTATCTGCTTCACGTACCTCTTTATCAACGGCGACTTAACAGGGTTACCTTCTTCTAACTGATCATCCCATAATGCACCTCTGCCACACTCATCAAAAATATCCCCTAATTTATGCAGCAAATTATTGACGGTGCCTACCGCCAATCTAGTAGGGCACGAACACTCAGGGCCAAATTATAAAGGGTGTTTAGCTTAAAACAGCGTTTAACTACTGAATAGACAGATTCTGGCCCTTGATGTGAATCTTCACAGAATATGAATAGGCCCTGAAACTGATTAGAGAGAAGTTGTACATGTCTAACCCTTAAACGCCCTTTATGAATTTGGGCCTCAGTGTTCAACTTGTGACCAAGAAAGGAGCAATGAATATCATGTACCTTCGTCCTTCCATTCTGATCTTTCCATATCAAATATTGCCTGAGCTGTTCTGGAGAGCACGATTGAAGAGTAGGTTTTCCTTGCAAATTCAACAAGAAAATCTCGAAATTTCCTTTCACACCTACTTTTCTCTTCTCAGCATTCGAAGTTTGCCACATGTTATCCAAATACCTACTCCTGTTCTCAATGGCGTACATGTCGATATTCATTACACCCTTCCTGACCATACTCTGTAAGTAAAATAACATGCTTGGAGAATCAGTTGGGTTGTCCTGTGATGGTATGTACTTTAAATTTAGATCAATATTTAATTCATACACCATTTGGAAAATCTTCTTTATTATAGCTGTAAGCTTCATGTCTTTAGCCCCTTGGTTCTGCCATACATATATTAGTGGTGTACTATCAGTAAGTACATCCAACCTACTATTCACCAAATGCGGCTTGATTGATTGCAACGCTTTTGATAACGCATCAGCCTCTTTCAAGTGTATTGGCCTATGATCATTTTCCTCCCAAAAATCCGAGAATACCATATCACAGGATATTCCGGCAAGCACTGACACACCTTACTTATACAGTGACGCATCCGTGGCCAACAGCACCTGTTGGTGACGCTCCGATCTCCACGGCATGCAACCCTCCCAGTGATCAAGAAATTCCCAATGTTTTATTTCATTCACTAGTTCTGCGTAGAACTTCACTTTCCTACTATTCTTCAACCAGGATGAAATTGCCTTATTCACTTCACCCGTGTACAATCTCGCTGCAGGCACTACCAATGCCATGGAAATACATTTTCCCAGAAATCGCTGTAAGGTTTTCACGTCAATTTCAGTTTGACTCAAGATATGCTGCCTCAATGCATGGAATGAATCCCTTTTATCTTCTGGCAACAAATATGCCTGCCTGGATGAATCTACGATATATCCTAAATGTTTGAGAGAAGTAGCTGGATTGATCAGAAAACTTTTGATAATCGCAAATATATAGCCAAGCCTAGTAAGCAATTCAAGCAAGGAATAATAAACCTTATCAATACTACAAATGATGATACCAGTTATGGCATTAGTTGATTCTACCCCGAATCTGTCATCTATATATTGAGTTGTACTAACGCCATATGATCTCAAATACGTCGTCGCTACCATGCCAACTGTCTGATAGATATATGGAGACGCCTTCCAGCCAAATGGAAGAGTATTATATACCATCACCCAACCACCAAATTGGATGCCAAAATAAGTGCGTGATTCCTCAGACAATTTGATATGATGATATCCCGATTTTTCATCACATGATACCATCTTTGCATCCTTTCCAACCAACCTATGAACATCTCTGAGAGTTTCTAACTTGAACGGATTGTCTTTAACCCACAAGTTCAGGAAGCGCTCATCATGGCACATCCTTGGCTTCGATAGTTCAATTGTTAACGGTATGATCAATCTAGGCAACTCGCATTCACCCACTCTGCCAAGAAGGGTAATTGCTCCATCGGCAATTTTCTTCTCCAATTCCGACGCTATAAACTCAGTAAAATCTCTGCAGTTGGACACATTTGGCAAATAAATTTGTGGTGGTAACTCCGAGTCGTACATATTACCCTTAAAATTACCCTTGAAAGGCCTAAAAAACATACTGGCATCGACACCATGTTGGATCCAAGATCTAATATCCTCTGTCGGTAATTCTGATGGCGAGAGTGTATTTAATATCTCATCCCATTCATTAAAACACTTATGTAACCCACCAGCTACAAAATTATGTAATGAAAATACATCAAAATCTACGTTCTCCGTCAATACACTTTCAAACCTTGTTTGTGGGGCTGGAGATTGAAGAGCCTTCCCGTCTTGACCTCCTAACAAAATCCACGTGTCATTACATTGACGTCTACTCGCCGCCAATTCCGGGTCAAACTTAACCTGCTTTTCCCAAATAGGTATAACTATCCTACCTATAGCCTTTGATACATCCTAAATAAAAAAAAGATGAAATAGGAACTAAGACGGGAAAAAAAAAAGAAGAAAACTCTCCAACCTCCAACCCACGTGAACTTGCGTCCAACAAAGGCACTTGAGGCCTTTTGGGTCAGAAATCAGAGGAACTACATTTTTTTGTTTCATTTCGTTCTGTTTTTCACAATCCCTGAGCCAATGTTGATCTGAACCACATAGGAAACAACCACTCGGGGCCCTATTATACCTCGGAGTATACCCTCTACCCCTTGACGATCTGTACAGTCTATAACCACCATAACCATACCCTGAATTATTGTACGGTGCATACTGCCCCGGTGTTTGAAAAGTAGGGACACTCTGACTTTGTGCTGGCGGGTATAATCGCACCAACGGCGATTTCCTAACTTTCTGTTTCGACTCCTCTTTCTCATCATCATCACTTTCAACCTTAGGTGCCTTTTTCTTTAAACATTTTGCTAATGCCTTTGCCACTGCATCATTCGCACCTTCTCCAAGAACTGACAACGTAAACGTCGGTAAGGCTATCTTTCCCTGATTTTGTCGCGCCTCTCTAGCCAACTCCTCATACATGAGATAGTTCTTATCTCCTGCGTTTGCGGCACACTTTGCCAAATCACCCAAAAAGAGAAGTAGTAAGGACTCGTTCGGTTGATTCTGTAGGCACAATGACCTCACCTTTTCTTTTATCTCAGCCAACTGATCGCCGCCCTCTGCTCCACCCTCTACAGCAGCAATCCTTGGCTTCTTTGCTGCCAGCATCTCCGCTACATAGCCTTAAGAGGTTGATGGCTGTTCTGTACCTGGCGGCTGGAAAATAACCGTCACTCAATTTAATAGATTGTACTCTAAGAAGCAATGTCCGTTGATGCAAATTGCAACTAATACTATAACGAATTCAATATGCCATGATTACGGTAAACTATCACCCTAATATTTACAAACCAATGTAGCCGTAAGCCTATTGATTTATACATACCGTCAAATTCTGCCCCATCGGCTGTCCCTCCTCATTTGGCAGGATTATGGCATGATGTAACAGCTTCCTCGCATTCACTACATTGACCTCCACCTCAGCCAATTCCAACATTTCTAAGATATTATCCCCTGTCAACTTTTCGTAACTTTCTCGTAATTCAACCATGCCTGCATCTTCGGTCGGCTTTTCCATCGTTATTCTGGCGTACTTGGACGGCGATCCATTAGCCCGCTTGAATATCTTCAGCAGCTTCAGCTGATTCACTCTTAGTCCAGTCAAAATAGAGATGAACCTTGAACAAATTGCAACAAAAGGTTTTTTGGTATCATTTTGTTCGTGTGATCATCCTCTATGACGTATCCAAAATTCTCCAATTTTCGGGGTGGGGAAAAGCCCTAATTTTCATAAATTCAAAATGGCCGCCAATTTCACCTTTGGACCCTCATACCTCTTTTATTATTAATTTTTCACCCTATAAATGTATTACAAACAGATAGAAATATGACCTCTGCGAGTCAGAATATCTAATCAGATATGTCATAAATCAATCCCATGACATCAAATGACGTTCGGCCACCATACAAACACAACAAGGCCTTCTCTCCTGCAGCTTGAATTTCATCATGTGTGGACTGTTTGCGGACAAAGATATCAGCTTGTTTGCGGAATTCAAAATCCACTTGAATCTTTTTGAATGGGACACTTTTCCCGATACTAAACAATCTGGATGTTGTGTCACACCTGGCTAAGGCATGCACAAATGGAAGGTAGTGTGTCACCTCCTCGCCCAAGTGTTCTCTGATCATGTTGATGTTCCAATAACTAACTTTGGACTTCTTATCAAGTTTGGCATGCTTGTCAGACCTAAAAACTAGGCTGTGCATTTTTGGCTTTGCATGGTGTAACAGTAGAACCAAGAGGTCAGTGTCCTCCCCAATCACATGAGTACTACCTGACTGAGCACGGTCAATTGCTGTCTTGGCAATGAGCAAATCAGCATCCCCACTCGCCTTCAATGTTTTCACATTATCGTCTTCAAGTTTTTCACACAAGTAGTCTATAAAGTTCTGCTTATTGACCGGGTTTGACCGAAATATTTCTTTCTTTGTTCGCAGGGTCATGTTTCCTTTGAAGATAACTTTCGGTCCTATAGCACCCTTTGAACGCCGGAAATGTGTGAGATCCTTAGTGGATGACGACGTATATCCATCAAACACAACAGTTGGGTTGGTGAAGCTTCCGACATAATGCACGTACATTTTAACTATTTCCTCAAATGTGGCTCCTTTTTTCCAAGGAAATCTGTGTATCAAGGACCCACCATCCAAAACATGATATTTTGGGGTGTCTGGATTGCATTCATCTACTGGAAGGGAAGTGAGGGCATCTGAAAGTTGTGACTTGTTTGCCTCTCGCAGTAGACAATGTTTGTCGAACAAAGCTGTCGGCAAGGTCGACAGTTCAAAACGCAATAGTTTATTCACATCAAAGTCACAGCTATTGGCCACAATTAAGAGACGCTGGAAAAGGACCTGCGGGTCCATTGCCACTTGTTCACCATCAATAGTCACTGTCTTTTTCCCAATTGGCTCTATTTGATCCTTTTTCTTAAACGAGAACTCAAGCACATTTTGTTCTTCCATTTTTGCTATTATGTTCTTGCCGACATCACCTGCCTTATGTGCATTACAAGTTGGACTTGCTGTTATTCCTGAGGCTATGTTGTGTACCGTATTTTTCTGACTAAAGGGCGCACTCTACTATAGTCTATTTCCGAAGAGAGTGTGGCGGCTACATCAAACAGACCCCTGCTGAGCAGCCACTTAACTTATCAAGTCAGCCATAAATATCTGGGGCATCCCCAGCCTCTCCTTGGAGTTTCAGGTAGCTATGGCCTGTTCTAAACTTTTTGGAATATAGCATTTTGATTGCTTGCATACATTTATGTGTAGATGATAAGTGGATATAAGGCATTCATATGAACATTTTACTCTAAAATTCAGAACAAGGTATTGTTTTGCTTGGAAACAGCGGACCTCACAGTTTACTGGGAATTTCCTGTCTCGGTCAGAGTATTTATAGCATGGTTTGAGCTTTCAAAGTGCTTACAATGATGTAGGATGTGTAGCAACATGTAGGTAAACTTAGATTGAATCGGAATGAATTAATGGTACCGACCGGTACAGGCTTCTGGGATCTGAAGATTGCTTCATTTTGTTTGAATCATCAAGGTTGACTCACTGGTAAAATCAGAATGGGGTTTAGCCACTTGATAGCATAGTGGGACACATGTGGTGATAAGGATAACACTGCATTCCAATGCGATAGCTACTGCCTTTGTGGATGGTTTGCCGCCACACTCTCTTCGGAAATAGACTTTATAAGGCGCACCTTTGATTTCTCAGTTAAAATCCACAGATAAGGCGCACCGAACTATAGGGCGCACCCATTTTTCGAGAAGTTACCGTCATGACCGTCCGGTACTCAGCCATTACGTTGGTGTTGTCGATATCTTGTAAAATTGATGTTCCAGCGCGGCCGGACAATTTTAGACTTGGGGACTGTCTCAACGTCTTCGGCATGCACACTTACACGAGAAGGGCATTTAAAACCAAACATTTTCGTGGTTGAATGAAAAAAATCTGATATAATTTGACGAAAATAGGAAAATAAAATATCATTTATCTTTTTTTACCTCCATGGTATGACTTGATCAGTCTAGAAATTATAATGATAAGACTCAAAATTGAGAGGAATAAAATAAAAATGCATTAGCTGTTTCATTATTCTCCCTCAATTCTATTTTTTATTCATGACAAGCTTTATTAACAAATAATACAGTGGACAAATCCATAAACAACGTCACAGTCAATATTGATTGCTCATGAGAGAAAAGTTCACACATGTCATTTATGAAGTTCCGAGACGGTCCCCTTTGCAACGGCGAAGGAACGTGTAACGGTCACAATGGAATCCTGCTATACTGATGTAAACATCAACATCAACATGGAAGGCGTTCATTTCCGACTCCGGATTCTCTTTTGTCTGTTCAGTTCACTCTTCTTTTATGCTCATAAACTCAATTTGCCGAAATCATGAGGTTACAAATACTTACCTGTAAAATGATTTTTCATGACTAAGCCCTGAAAAATGGGTCAGGGGCCACAGAAAAGGCGCACCGGACCATAAGACGCACCCCCCCGATATGGGGCCATTTCAAAATTTTTACCTGCGCCTTATAGTCCGAAAAATACGGTAGTTGTTCTCCAGGCTGAAACGGACAAAAATCCTGAAAGTATTCAAATATCTTAGGTGTGTCCTGATGATCTCGAAGCCTTTCTTGCCTCCGAATTATCTTTGTGTTGGTCACTGCTGATGTACTCTGTTCCTGCTATCTCTTGCATTGCTTCGTTGATTTCAGCACAAGCTGGCAGTGCAGAAATCCACCTATTTCGCTGACTCTCGCCCATTCCACGCCCTCGTGTCAGACCACCAGTTGTCTTAATAGTCCGCATCAGTGCTTGCTCTATTACTAGGTCTGTGCAGAGACCAGCCCAAAAACGATCACTTCTTCGAATCACGAACAAACCAGAGAGGAACTTATTGTAGACATCTGGTCTTTAACAAATCCTGCAGATGAATGTACGCTGACTTTGCATACATTGAGTGACCAGCTGCTGCAAAAATTTGCAACATTTCTTTGAGAGACCCCAAGTAAACATTGAAATTGCCCGTTCTCTACGCTCTGAAAAATTTCTTCAGCAGGTCAACCATCTTCATATATTGCACCCAAAGACATCCAGTGGGAAATCTAGCGATTTGAAAACTCTCAACCTCCAACTTCGAATTGATTCTATCAAACAACACATCTGAATAACTCGCTTCAACTGTAACCTCGCCGCCTTTTAAGAGACTGTCAAAGTACTGAAGGGCCTCTTTTATGTCTTGTGCCTTTGTTGTCTCTACACCTTGCATGTCACCCTCCATCAGATCAGGTAGATCAAATGCCCTTGACAACACCATCGCATTTAGAAAATGTCCCCTCACTGCTATTGCATATGCTTTGCCACTTAGCATATGTGTAACAGCATTATCAGCATATACAAGCTCAAGCACTTCCTTCAAGCCTGATGAACTCATAATGTTACCAATGCAGCCAAGAAAGCTCATGGTGGTGTGAAAACCACCCAGGATCAGAACTAATGGCTTCAGGTCACTGTTTTCACCTTCATGCAAAATGATTGTTCTCGACTTCCACCACAGTGGTTGATCGAATGTCAGAATTGGGACAGTTGGTTTTCAGCCGCCACGAAATGTAGTGTGGAATAAATGCAACTCATGTCCGTTGGGTTCATGTCAATCATGGGGAGAAAGTGTACTGATGCCTTACCAGGGTGGTCTCCATGACAGATAGCCTGCATTGTTCCTGACCACCCAGGTCTCTTTGGTCGGAGAGGACATGAGATTTTCCACATTATATCAAGCTTCCTACTATCATCATAATGATCATCAATTTGTGGGAGTTTCTTGTATCAGTGACGTATTCTTCCCTTTGAAGAACTTGTAATACCTAATCTCAATCTGTGCACGATTTATATTGCTAACAGTATCGACCCGTAGTCTTGGGACAACTTGCTGACGTCTCAATTCCGGAGCAGTGGCGACAATTATGCCCATGCTATGGAAAGTGCCACGCCCATCCAAAGTTCGTATGTTATGGTCAACATTGTCGGCAACATATTGACTGAAGTGCCCCGACATCTGAGAATCATTTCGCGGGAGGCTGGCTGCACTTTTAGAAAAGTTGATGACTTCTGAATATGACACACACAGTCCGTGACTTGATAAACTGTCGATTAGAAACCGCGACCCAAACTGGTGATGCATCTGCACATCCAGGCCAAAGGGAAGAGGAGCAATTAGAACTTGCCATTTGCATCATACACTGACCAAGTGAAGCAACCTTTAGATCCCTTGATTTTCCACTAAACAGATCATCTAAGAATATGCAGAGAGTGTCAGGAAGGTTATCCAAATTCTGTTCCAACGACCGTATTTCATTCGAATCTGGGTAGAAGTCCTTTGATGTTGCGAGACCCTTGATATCAGCCTTGATCAGCTCTGCTGCAGTTCTTATAATCTTGCGCTTCTTAGAATCTTCATCATCCAATTTTGGCGGCTCATCGAATTCGTGAAGTATCTTGGCAGCCGTAGTTCGAAAGGTAACAACATCAGGACGCCCATTTATATTCGATATCACGATAGAGTCACCTAAACACCTTTCAAGCTTTTTGTGCATGTATTTTGCACTATATGGCTCTGATGAGATTTGGGACATTCTGCTAACAAGGTCAGTCACTGTCGTTTGCTCATCGTCATTTTCTCTTAGTTCATCTATCACTTTTAAGAAGGCTTCCTCCCGAGAAAGATCGACACGTCTCCCCAACTTAGGTTCTTTGCATGCTAAGCTTCACTTCGTCCTCCTGGTATCGCAAAGGGATTTCCTTTCCTGTGCAGAAGTTAATATTGCAAACCCAGTGGTATTTGGCATCGACAGCTGGGAGATCTCTTGCAAAAGCAATCCGCCCACGAACAGCTCCCGCCCAGATGTCCTCATCTGATCTTTTGTCACATGCTGTAATAATCGTCCTTTGGAAATCCATAGTCGAAACCATCTTTGCCTTTATTTTCATTGCTCAAAAATGTTCCACAAAGAAAAAGTGATTTTTGAATTCAAAGTTAGGCTCCCTTGACCGCAGGGTTGGTACAGCTACCACCGGGATGTCATTGATCGTTTTTCTCTTTCTCGCCGATTCAATTCTCTTTTTATCAATATGGTTTTGTCCACACTGAACGTGCAAACGCTGTCCAATAGAAACCTGAATTAATGGGGTTCTACGATCTATACTGGCTTCGTTGACCCTTGTAACACCCTTTTCCGAAATGACAAATGTCTCCTTTCCATTGTCTAAATCTTCATGGCATAAGGCACATTGGAAGCTAGTTCAATCTTCAGTGGTCATCATGTTGATCTGAAAAGGAGGAACTTGGGATAATTATGTGAGTATTGTCTATCAGTGCTCACTCGACTTGTTAACCTGCGTACACATGGCACAGCAGTTTCGGGAAACATAGTTATTTGCACTGACTCAAGATGGCGCCCCAAATAATCGTCTGCATGCTGTCGAAGCCCGACAAGGTTTGCAATTTCGCCCAAATTAAATGCTTGCTTGACAACCAATCTGTAACAGTTGCTCCTTCAAAGCTTACTTCTTTAAGAGGTAGATCTGATAAACGTCTCTTCATTGATATACAGTTGGTCTGGTGTCATGGTGATCAATTAGCCTGACACAATACTATAAAGCATTACATGTGCAGGGCATGGCATTTCACTTGGGCATTTGCCTAGTTATTAATTGCTGACTTAAAACTAAACTTACCATCAAATAGAGATATACGCACCAGCTGTGGGTGCAGTTGCTTCTTTACCATGGATGTAAAGCATTGCAATACTATAAAACCAAAGCCTGAGCTCTGATCTGGACTGAACACACTGAAAATGAAAGTGAAAATTGTTATTATGTAACACACGTTGTAAAAAAACAAATCAATCATGATGTAACAATTGTAAGTCAGCAAAATAAAGGTGAAAAATTAACAATTTTTTATGACGTCATCATTTGTTGTCAAAATCAGACGTCATGACGTCATTTGACGTCATGGAATTGATTTATGACATATCTGATTAGATATTCTGACTCACAGAGGTCATATTTCAATCTGTTTGTAATACATTTATAGGGTGAAAAATCAATAATAAGAGAGTTATGAGGGTTCAAAGGTACAGTTGGCGGCCATTTTGAATTTATGCAAGTTAGGGCTTTTCCCCTCCCGAAAATTGGAGAATTTTGGATATGTCATAGAGGATGACCCCACGAACAAAATGGTACCAAAAACCTTTTGTTGCAATTTGTTCTAGGTCAGGTACCAGCACAAAAATTTCAAAGTCTTCCAAATTGAATATTGTGGGTCACATCAGTTACTCCTTGAAATATGCAACAAAATGCAGTTTAAATGGTTCAGATATCTTTAGTATTAACCGAGATATGGGAATTTGAAGCGTTGACATTTCAGTTCTTTGTTTTAACTCGTTAGTGAAACAAAAATGCTATAATTAGCGTGTGTCGGAGGGGCCATTTTTTCACCTTTTCTGCAATTTCTCAAAAACTGTTCAGTAGAATTTCATGAAAATTGGCCATATTATGTATTTTGAGGTGTTCTTTCATTTAAACACATCAAATTTGATGCAGCTAGTATAAAAATCCCCAAATTTGGGGTTTCCATGGTAACCAGTTAATGACAATTCAATAGCCGCCACAGATTCCAAGTAAAAATCAAGGAAATAATAAATAGAAATGCCTTGAATAAGTATATTAACACTGCAGGAGGTACCTGACCAAAAATGCACATCATACAATGTTATTATTTAGGAGAAATGAGGTTTCCATGGCAACCAAATGAGGGAAAAACACACATGTTCCGACCTTTTTTTTCCCATCTTTCTTAGTTGACACCTCATCATCTGATACTTTTTCAGCCAATTCAATATGTTGCTCGAGCTCAGCAATCCTAGCATTCTTTGTCTTCACCTTTTTCTCCAAATTCTCTAATTGTTCTACGTACAATGCTTCCGCTGAATCATATAACTCTGGTGTTGCCCGTTCCTTAATCCTGGCATTGTCACTCACACCCCTAGCTTTACTCAGTTTATACTTAAGACTTGTCACTTTAGCTTTAACTTCTGTAACTTTGTTCTCAAGCCTCTTTACCACCTTCTCTGTGCACTCCGCTCGACTTATGGCCAACTTGTATTTTGCTTTCCAATGTTTCACTCGGGCACACAGCCTGGACCTATCTTCAGTAACTCTTTTTAAACTTGTCCTCTTTATTCTGGATGACTCCTGCGTCTTTTCAAGCCTTTTTACTGAAGCTTTCAGATTGACAACCTGTTTTTTGAGTCCTTGTGTGCTCTTGGAAAGGTGATCCGCCTCGCATATGAATTTATCGATTACTATTTCGGGAATCTGAGATTCGAATGACGTGTTCAACTTTTTTAATTCTTTCCTTCTGTTGTCCTTCGGGCAAGAGACGGGTCCGGTGGCTGTGGGTAACACATGATGTTCATGAAGAAAGTTCAGGTAAGCTGCATTAAATTCATCCCCCTTTGACCTATTGTTACACAGTTTCAGTTTTTTAATAACAACAGCTTCAAAATTTGCCCGAATATTATTTGTTGTGATGTCCTCCATGTCATCTTTAAATATCTTCTGCAGGCATTTCTTGATTGCCATCCATGACAGAACCGAATCGCCCCTTTCTTTCTTTTTCAACCTCTGGAATATCACACAAACAATGTCTTTCGTAATGTATTCCCTCTCTATTTCAGATAGCTGCTGTAAAAATGTAGATGAATCTTCTGCCCAGGATGGAAGCTTAGGACCACTGGTACCACTACTCTCAGCTTCAGAAGACATTTTCTGAAATAAAGGGAGAAATAATTACCCTCAGCTCTGGCATTTTCTCAAGTTATTCCATGAAAAATTAAGCCACGGCATGACAAAAGCCTAATCAACCAAAGTTATCATTTCAAACATTTTTTTCTGTAAATAAATTCATAGTAAGTAAGTAATATATATTATAATCATAAGCCATCATAAATAATACACAAAAAAGCACAAATTTCAAAGTTAAAGACAACAGAAAGTGTTAATTGCCAGTTTCATGGTGTTTCCTCTTCAAAGCTACTGCAGCGCCATCTTACGGATTTTCCGTTTTTGATGGTTATTGATATTTCGGGCTGAAATGCATGCATTGGGGTCATGTTTACAACAATGAGGTTAAGCATTCTCGATTAAAAAGAGATCGTAGAAGTCCTTTATAGCCACTTTCATGCCCTTTCATTGTTCCTTACCTTAAAATTTCTTCGGTCTATACTTCAATCAGTCCAACATCATGATCAAATCCTTTGAAATTGACCAAAAAAGATGAATTTATGATCGTAAATGAAGTAAAATTTGAAACAGGAAATGGAAGAAAGCGACTCGCGCATGCGCGAGCTTTATTTCATTTGGGTGCAAAGGGGTGTCGGAATTCGTTCTGGCCGCACAAAATGGCAGCGACCATGGCCGAAAACGACAGTGGCGCCGCGGCACGGATTCGGGTGTACCTATCTAGGTTGCCCTGAATTAAGCGTAGATTGACTGGACTATCTCATCAATGAGCGTCGCTTCCGCAACCCCCTGTGTGTCGGCAAAACCATCTGCAACAGAGATCACCTTATAGTTATCAATATAACATTTACAAAGCACCAACTTATAATAGGCGTAGGCCTAGTAAACAACCAGCCCAGCACATTATATTCGCATGATGGCATTAACTCCAATAAACATAATCCTCCTATTGACAATCAGGCATACGACATGGGCGACAGCACAATTTTTACTAATCACACTCATGACAATTAGAAATAGGCCTAGCCGGCCAGCATTGAACTTTATGACTCTCCGTTTACCAATACATTCAATATAGAAATCTGCCTATATAACAGGCAGGCATTCTGCAGTAGACCCATATTCCAAACATCACAGTATTGCCGCACATAAAGTTTTGAGAAACTTATAATACTTATATTGGTATAAGGCGTACCTGTAAAACTTATTCGTCACAGGTTGGCCAATGCATTATTTAAGCATTTTATGTCGTTCATACTCTACCCAGGTCAGACTTTTGCATGTGTACTCGATTCGGACACACCCGAGGAAGAAATAATCTATTTATGATAGATATCTCTTAGCTAGTTCGCTTAGCTACACCTAGGCGGCGCCCCTATACAGCCTCTGCCTCGTGTGAGCTGCCAACACCAGTACTTCTTCCTCGGCACACTGTTACACACTGTACCGAGTTTTCTTACGTCGTTTTCGCCCAATTTTGGCAGATTCCATGCTAAAGAAGGACACCCCGGGACACCTTCGGGACGCTTATTGATTCTAGGAGACGGGTGAGATCGTTCTTTTACAATCCCCCCTCGATTTCTGCTTTTGGAGCGTGCTTTTTCTGCCGTCTCCCATGAAATTTTTTCTCTGTTCTCCCGGGCTGTGGGTCACGTTACCCGTTCGTTTTTATAACTTTTGTGGTTTTTCCGATAGAAAATCGGCGTAATGACATCTTTATTGCCGTCTTTTCTTACTTCTTTGGGTGTTCCACCCTTTGCTCTCGACCTCCTGCCCTTCAGGGCCGGTTTTCGAGGTCCTTTTATGGGTGTATCGGGGATTCATAGTCCCCGGCCCGGTTCTTCCCCGTGTCGGGGTGCGGGTAGTTCCGCCCCCATTGGGCCGGACCCTTCCGCCCCCGGGATGCCTTCCTCTTCTCCCGGCACTGCGGGCAAGAAGACGAAGAAGGTGAGGAGAGGGGCGCGGCCCTCAAAGGGAAGGGGGTCTTTGACCCTCTCTCCCTCGCCCCCCTCACGGACCCCCGCTAAGCGGCGAGGTCCATGGGGCTCTCGGGGGGGTTTCGACCCCTCCCGACCCCGAACCCCAGGCCGGGCACCCCTCTTTTGGGGGTGTGCCCCCTGGGGAGGCCTTGGGTTTGAGTGTTGGTGACCCTGATTCAGGGACACTCCCCAGGGCTAGCCCTGCCCCCTTTCCAGGGGGCTCCGGGTGGGACTCTGGACGTTTTTCGTCCCGATCCCCCCACCGACGCCCCCACCTGTCATGGGTTGGTGAGCAGCGTCGCCCCGGTGAGCCGCCTGTTATTTCAGGCGTGCTCCCCGTCCCCCTCCGGGGTTTGCGACGGGGTTGCGGCCGCTGTCCTTGCTGGCGGCTGCTCGCTCTGCCAGCGCCACCCACGGTTGAGTCCACGGCCACTCCGGGGATCCGCCACCCCTTCGCTTTGGGGCGGGCTCGTCCGTCCGACCCTCACTCTGTGAGTCGGTCGTCTCTTCGGACGCCCCCTGGCAGGGCAAGACCAGTTTTCACCTCCCGTCTTTGCCGCCGTTCACCGCACCCGGAGGTGTCCTGCCCGGTGTGGGCAGGGGGTCGGTGATCGACACTATTCACGGGCGAGGGGCCCTGGTGCCCCCCCCCCATTATGGTGCCGTCAGACCGCCCATTTCCCCGGTCCCACCCCACTCTGCTCTGACGGGTATGTCAGGGTTGACTGGTGTGGCCGCTCAGGCATGCCCCCCTCCCCCCCTCCTGTGTCTGCCCCACGGGAGTCCGATTTGAGCTCTGAGCCTCAGCCTCTTGCTTCTTCTCTCACGGAGGAGCAACGGCAGTTGCTTAGGAGTCTGACGGACCGCATGGAGGCTGCCAACCTCCATTACAGGTCCTCGACTCGCCTGGCCGAGAGGCCAGTGGCTTTTGACTTGAGTCATCAGCCAATCGACTGTGAGTTCAGCGACTCACAGTCTTTTTCGGCCTTTCAGGCTGGCTACCCCTCTGGGGGTGAGGACTCCGACATTGTCGCAGGTATGCACGACTTGCGCGCTCTTGTTCGGCAATTTGTGCCGCAAGACACTTGTCCTCTCCCGACGGTCAACCCCGCCCTCGGTAAGGTGCCGTTCGACTTGTTCGGCGACGCCTCCGAGCAGGAGTCGGATGCGATCCCTGACCGGGTTTTTCAAGAATTGCCCGCGTCTCCGGCCCTGATTACAGCCTCCACATGGTTGGATACGGCTCTCAGGGATACAGCGCCTTCTTGCGGGGGTCACCAGCGCGCCCTAGTTTCGACACTCCCGTCTACGGGGCTGGGTGCCTAGACTCAGGCTGGGAAGTGATTCACGACCGCTTCCCCTCCAAGCCTGTCCTATAGACCCGATTATTATCAGGTCTCACGGTCAGGAACCGACCGGGTTTCACTGTCGCCCCTCAAGGACAACATCCAACTTTCGGGTTAAGTACCCCCTAAAGTCCTCTCTTCTTCGGTCTTAAAGGATGCGAAGAATGACGAGGCCCTGGCTAAGGAGACCCAGGCGGTGTTATCTTACGCCGACCTGACTCTGTGTGCTCTTACCAGGTCTTTAGCCGCGGATGCCTCGGAGGAACAGCGCGTTCTCGCGATGTCCCTCCAGCAGTCCCTGCAGCATGCCAGTGATCTGACTGCTAAGCAGGCAGCTAATGGCGTGCTAAAACGCCGTGACCTGCTCATCGGGGGGGTTGAGCACGGTCAGGTCCCAGTTTCTGCGGGGGGCATTAAGGACCGCTCCATTGAGCGGCCCTTTCTTGTTCCATGACTCCCTGCCTGACACCATGGGGGCTCAGGCACAGTCGGATCGCCTGATGGAGTCAGTCTCGACTCCCCAGGCCGCCCCCCGTCCGCGTTCCTATGCACAGGCCGCGGGCAGGGGACTACAGGTGGGGTCTCGACGCCCCCGAGGTTCATCGGCTCCTCGTGGGCCTTCGTCCTTGCGTGGCTCCTCCTCCTTTCGTCCCCAAGGGCAGGCAGAAGCTGCGGCTCCCTCTCGCCGCTCCAATAAGCGCCACCGCTCCTCAGGCAGGGGCGGGAGCGGCGGGCAGCCCAAGCGTCCCTTCCAAGAGAAGGGTTGCGGGGGCAAGCGCAAGTGACTCTTTAGTCCTTCCTCCTGCGCCTCCAGGTGGCGCCCCCAAAGTTGGCATCGTGGGTGGCAGACTGCGACACTTCGCAGCCTTTTGGGACCGGTGGTGTCAAAAAGACTCCCCCGTGCCGGATATGCTCCGACACGGTGTCCGATTGGCCTTTTCCCGTCCCCCCCTATGACGTCGGTGTCCCCGCCAGTAGACACCGTCAGGAGCTTGCCCTTCGATCGGAGGTCCTGTCTCTTCTCAAGAAGCAGGCAGTGAGGCTGGTGGACAACCATTCCTCCCCAGGCTTTTACAACCACGTCTTCTTGGTCCCCAAGAAGTCGGGGAAGTGGAGACCAGCGGATCTATATCCCGGAGTCCCTCCTGTGGGAGGTGCGGAGTTTCTGGCGTTCGGAGACGGAGCTCCTCCGCGGAGTGCAGCTCAGCCCTCCGTCGCCCCAGATGTCCCTGTTCACGGACGTCTCCCTTTATGGTTGCGGCGCCCATTTGAACGAAGGGGACCTGACCACCAAGGGCACGTGGTCAGAGGAGGATGCGCGTTTCTCGATCAATATCCTCGAGATGCAGGCTGTCTTCCTGGCCGTGAGGGCCTTCACGTCTCATCTAAGGGGTCACAGGGTTTCTCTTTTCTCTGACAATTCGACGGTGGTCGCTTATATTCGGAGACAGGGGGGGACGAGATCCGACACATTGTGCCGTCTCACTTGGGAGCTCCTGCAGCTTTGTCGCCGCTTGGATATCCAGCTCCTCCCCCGTCACATCCCCGGCAAGAGAAATATCTTGGCCGACGCCCTTTCCAGGTCGGACTGTCTGGTCCAGACAGAGAGGACCCTCCATCGCGAGGTGGTCTCTCGCCTGGGGCCCTGTGGGATGCTCCGGTCGTGGACTTGTTTGCGACTCGGTTGAACAAGAGGTTCCCCCTGTACTACTCACCCTTTCCGGACGGTAAGTCGCCCAACATCAGGGACAGTCTACCCTTGATTCATACGATAGCAAGTGGGCTGTCTTTCGAGACTGGTGTCGGGAGCACGGAGTTTCTCCAGTCGCTCCCTCTCTTCCCAACTTCCTCGACTTCTTGAACTTTCTATTCACGGCCCGGAAGTTTTCGGTTCAGGGAGTGAAAGGTTATCGCTCCGCCGTTTCGGTCACCTTAAAGCTGACTGAATCGTGGCAACCGTCTTGGGATGACGTTATCCGCTACGGTCTCTAGAGACCTTCCGGACAGAACTCTCTGTCCTGTTCGGGCATTGAAGTTCTATTCTAATAAGACTAAGGAGCCTGCTGTTCGCCTAGGCAGGAAGCGCCTCTTTTTGTCTTATAGAGAGGGGTTTACTAGGGAGATAGCTGCAGCCACGGTCGCCAGATGGTTGGTGGCCACCATCCGGATGGCTTATTCTATTACACTCGTTTCTCCAGAGCTTCGTCGCCTAGGCGCCATTACGGCCCACGAGATTCGGGCCATTTCTTCTTCGTGGGCCGAGTATAAGTGAGTGGCACAGAACGAGGTTTTAGATGCGGCTACGTGGAGTTCTCACTCTACATTCTCCCAGGTATTATATGCGCGATTGGTCCAAGTTAGCAGACGGTATGCTGTCTCTTGGTCCAGTTGTCGCTGCTCAGCACATGGTCTAGGTGTTTCCCTGCCTAGACCACTCGTCGATTTTCTCTCCTGCTGGCTGTCTTGTCCTCCCTCCTTTTTAAGGGGGGGGGGGTTGTTCTATAGACTGTTGCCGGGTCTTCGGGCCTGCGCGTTCGCCCCGTCCAGCTGTCCTAGGGTTCAGCCGCCTAGGACTTTTGAGAGTTAGTCAGTGAGGCCGCTCCATGTTATTCTGGGGCGTGCTCTCCTTCTTGTAAAAAAAAAAGAAATTTTTTCCACATTGTGTCTCTTGACGATATGTCCTGAGCTTATACTGTGTTGAGGTGGTTTTGTCCCCGTCTAGGAGGGGATGGGTTTTCCCAGTTATGCTTCCCCAAGCATTCTTTCTCTGGGTCCCCTGGTCTCACCCGTTGGGTTCTGCTGCGCAGCTTGGAGACAGTTCACTTCACTTCATGGTAAGTCACCGTTTACCCTCCTTCCTTTGGTTGTTGGTATTCGATGCAAAAGTCTGACCTGGGTAGAGTATGAACGACATAAAATTTCCATTTCATGTGGAAATGTCATTTTATTAGTTCATACCTACCCAGGTCAGACTACCCGCCCTGCCTGTCCCCACAGCAACGGGACTAACTCGGTGCGCTCGAGTAATAAGTACTGATTATGGCGGCTCACACGAGGCAGAGGCTGTATAGGGGCGCCGCCTAGGTGTAGCTAAGCGAACTAGCTAAGAGATTTCTATTATAAGTAGATTATTTCTTCCTCGGGTGTGTCCGAATGGAGTACACATGCAAAAGTCTGACCTAGGTAGGTATGAATTAATAAAATGACATTTCCACAGGAAATGGAAATACCAGCTGTTTAAAGAGATCCTGTCGTGACCCAAGTCTTTATTTCGCCTGGCTGAACGTAGTAAAAATAACTAAATTGGAGATTACCTCTTACGCAGTTCATTGACTAGAGCCAGTAATGTTATGCAACGTTATGCAATGTTAGCCAAATGAACAGCTCACCGCAGCAACTACCTAGGGGACCTTGAAACTGCTTATATCTAACAAAGGAAACTTATTCCCGCCCTAGGTTTTAACCGGGCCGTTCAAAACTCCCCATTTTTATAAGCGTTTCTCGATAGCTTCCCTTTAACTGGCTAAACAGCCGATTTAGCCTATCCACTTCAAAATGGCTAACACAGCTTATTCAGTTTTCAATTTCATAGTGGCCACCACAGCCTACAAGCCTTCCATGGCTACCACAGCCTGTAAAATCGAGAAATAAGAAGTGCCTGCCGTCGGCCATGTGTCAAGAGCATGCCTACTCTTCAGATATTTTAATGAAATTAAATCGGTCAAAATCCGCTTCAAAATTAAAGATTTTCATCTCTAAATACCTTACACCGTTTAAATATAACCTTATCGTTAATACTGATATATCAAACCGACTGAAATGGACAAACTAAGTATATAATAGACCTTTTTTCCTGAGCTCCGTCGAAACACTTTTCTCGGTTCCAAACCCGAAAAGGAAGTGGCGACACCGATCGTCACGAGGTAACACTAATGATGTATGTTTTACCAGACTATTATGTTGAAGTATTGTCCTTTGCTGGATTGGGGGTACGGTTCACTTGAATAAGACAGATGTAAACAATGCATGTTTGATAAAAGAAGCAATTACACTGTTAACCCGTTGACATGAAGGTGGCAGCACCATACTGTAGTGACTCTTAAAGGGGCAATAGGGATTACACTACATCTCCCTTTCTAAATTGTCTATGCTATTTCTGAACTTAGAACTGAACGTTCGTGCACTTTGATGTGGCTTGAAACACGTTGAAAAGAAAAGTCTGACTTATCTTAGACATGTGAACATGATACATGAAAGTCCATACTTTTAGTTTAAACCAGAAATACTTAATTTAGGACATACCTGGACATGCGTCATAGAGGTTACATAACGCTGCGCAACCTGAAATTTGCTTGATGGAAATATAGCGTCTAAGACTTTAAAGGAGATTGCTCGTCAATCCACGTGACTATCAGAGACACCTGCAGTGAAAATATTCAACTACTTCGGTTTCCATATAAGGGATAGTCATTAGCATATTTCTACTACAATGTTTACTACGAGTCTGAGCACGTGGGTCACCCAGGTGGCTGTCAGGTGTTTATTGTGCTATCGGTTACCTAAATGTGGCCTTAGGCTAGAGTTCATGGCTAAATTTAGCGATGATAGCGGTAAAGGGAAGGCTGATAGTATGTAGCACAGTATACTGAGAGACAGCAAGAGAGTAGGTGAAGTTATTTGTAAGAGATTGAAGTTGTTTGTTTGAGATGGAGATGAGTGTTGAGATGAGTGTTGATGCGGTAGTTCTTGAGGAAGTAGCAGTTGGAGGAGGGATTCTTGATACCACCGAGGATCTAATGAACGATATATTAAATAATTCTGGGCTATTGCCTGATCTCCCGCGGGTGATGGACATTGAGGAAGACGGACCAGTCCAGCCCAGTGACTTGTCCCTTCTGCTCGCAGATGTGGGTGGGACAAGGGACGCTGGTCTGGTCAGCCTCGGACACCCTCATGACTGTCTCCGAGGGTGTTACCTACGGCCGAGGTGATGGCTACCAGTCCCGCTACCAGTACCTCTTGCGCTTGCAAGGCGACATGTGCAAGGGGATGCGCCTGTAAAAAGGGTATTCCCTCGCGTTTGTGCACCAATGCCTGTGCTTGTCGAATCGGAAAGTGCACTAACAGGGTGAGTGTATTATCTGTTCTAGTCCTACGAAAGTCAACACTAATCTGATAATGGGATAAAAGTGGTCAATGGTCCTGCATTCTTTTGAGACATTGTCCTCATGGGACCTATTGTAAGACCACATGTAGTTAAAAAATTATTCTTGAAATACCAGCTCTCCTCCACACATACATTCCTGTAATTTTTAAATTGCCTGGAGGTTTGGATGATGGCGCCTTAGAGTATTCTCCGTTAGAATTTATTGGCGGGAAGACGAAGAAGAAGAAAAAGGGACAATTGGCATTGAACCAAGAATGAAAGACAAACACTTTTTGTCAGAATTCTGTATTCGCCAAAAGTGGACAATAAAGACAGAATGATAATAATCCCACAAGGGTACAAGTGTTTGACAAACACCTCATGTTTTCAGACATATTTACAATAACGCATAAATGTACACTACTGTTCTTGAACAAAAACTTATTATCACATCTGGTTTCTAGGAGACGGGCCTACAAGTGCAATCCTCACAGCAGAGAAGTACCAGCATAGCAGTGCAAGATGATCAAGTGGTAAGTTAGTAGGCCTATGCATAAGTGACAACTAAACATTCTCCGAACTGACATATTTCATTACTGGTGTGTATACAATATAAACTTTAAAAATATTGATGTTATTCTATTGTGAACATTCTTGTTTTAGCCTGGTCCATCAAATGAAGTGCCCGCGACGACAGGATCTACAAGACATGCAGACCCAAGTGCAAGTCAGCCAATACACCAATAAGTGGATATTCCAATTGTAAGTATTGTATATTGATAAAAATAAATAATATGTCTTACCACTAGAATTCATCTGAGCAATAGGGTCTTTTACAGTTTACAATGGTAACCATGGTAACAGAAGCAATCATTCGTACATCACACTCAATATTACTTCATCTGTTTCGGGAGTTCATGCAGGATCTCACCAACGAAGAGGTGTGGGGTTTCGTGAAGATGGTGATGAGTGACCAGCCTGAACTGCTGCTGACACTTACCATGCACCACGCCAAAATGCAGCGAATCAAGAGAGGTATCCCTCCCCCACCTCCTCCTCCGAACGCGCCACACAGATGCTCCTGCAAGAGGTGCAGGGTCATGCCAACCAGAGACGAGCAAGTTTGCTGCGGCAAGACTTGGCCGGATTGTGTCTCCCTGGAGCCCGCGGTTCGGAATGTGTGCATCAATGAGAAGGTCATCATTACAGCTTTCCGCGGCAACAGGGAGATGTTGGCCAACATGAACAGGGAGCGGAACAACCGGTCAATGCGACATACTGCCTACAGACAATTTGTCATGCTGAAGCATGGGTACTTGGGTAAGTCCGTGAGGGTGGTTATACCGTCTTGCTGCGTTTGGATGATTCGGGACAGGTTCCCTGCACCTGATGGACGCTATACAGGCTTCAAACGTGCAGGCACTCTTGCTGTAGTTTAGGCCCCCCATCACTGTCCACATCACTGGACAGTCTTCATTCATGATCTTCATTTATATCTTGACCATCAGCACTCCCATGACTGCAAATGTAATGATAAATAAGGTTCAGTATTTGAAATATTGTCTGTCAACTAATGTTTATCTTGACTTACTATTGTTTTTATAGCAGCATGATGGTATAACCACTCTCACAGACTTTCCCAAGTACCAAAAGTCGATGTAGGGCCTCAACATGTCATAAATTAGTGTACAACTGGAAATTGTTTAGAAAGAACTTTACTTACACTGCAGACTTTCCCATCCTTGACTTGTAACTCTTTAGTAGCTCTTCGGTGGACACACCCTGCACTGGTGCAATGTTTGGTGCAATGTTCTTGGGATGGTTCTCATCTGTGGTATGTTTGGCAGCGAGCCTACCCGGGCTATGTCTTCTCTCCTGCAGGACCATTAACTTCAGTGTTCTGAAAATATTTTTGATTTTTTATAAATTTTTTAAAATTCAATCTACATTTTGTTACTGTAAATTAAATTCTAATAAAATAGTTTCTTCATTGTAGCATAACTTGTTGTTAACTTCGTAACTTTATTTACCTGAGGTAACTATAATCTTTTGGTTCCTTCTTGAACTGCAAAACCCATTGCGCACCTCCTTTGGAAAATGATTTTGTGACAACTGGCTTTCCATGGGATGTCTGAATTTTGCGATGGACATGATGGTTGTGGTCAATGGCTGCTAACCTTGTTCTTGCTATCATAGTGTTGTACCTGGATTATAATATGGACAATAATCAGATGATCATCATCAGATGAAATGTCAGTCGCTACTCTAGCAGGACACCCCTCTATTTTGACAGCACTTGTTAGTCCCAATTGTGTTCTTCTAGATCTTACTAGGGTCTACTCATTTTTAGCTCATCCCATACCGTGAGCTTATCCCATACCGTGGCGTCCGTCGTCCGTCGTCGTCGTCGTCGTCGTCGTCCGTCGTCGTCCGTCGTCCGTTAGCAGGGCACGTTTCGTAACTGTTAGAGCTATTGAGTTGAAACTTGGTACACATGTACCCTTATGTAATGACACTTTGGAGACTAAGTTTCAATCCGATTCGTTTCATGGTTTGGCCACCAGGGGGCCAAACATTAAAAGTGAAAATATGCAATATCTCCCTTAATAGTAGTCGGGAAATTTTGAAAAAAATATGGTAGGTACTTCTAGCAAAGGTGCATCATATATCCTCCGGTTTTTTGATTTGACCTCCTTTTCAAGGTCACAGAGGTCAAATGGTGTAAATTGGCCGTTAGGATGTAACGATGGCACGTTTCTATACTGCAATGACTATTGATACCAAATTTGGTACACATTTACCCCTTAGTCAGGTGATCTCAGGGACTAAAGTTTGGTCCAATATGATTCACCACTTGACCACCAGGGGGCAAAATCCAAAAACCTTAAAAATGTGATTATTCCTTAACTTCTTGCCCGATTGCCACCAATTTGATATCATGGGTACATCTAACCACCATACAGTATATGTCACACAAGTTTTTAATTTGACCTTCTTGTCAAGGTCACAGAGGTCAAATGGCATAAATTCACCGTCAGGCCGTAAGTATGGCACGTTTCTTAACTGCAATGACTATTGATCACAAATTAAGTACACATGTACCCCTTGGTCAGGTGATCTCAGGTACCGAAGTTTGGTGCGATCTGATTTGCCATTTGGCCTCCAGGGAGGGGGCCAAATCCTAAATTCTTCAAAATGCCATTATACCTAGTAATGACTTGCCCGATTGGCACCAATTTTATATCATAGGTGCATCTAATTCTAACAACCATTCAATGTGTCACCCGGGTCTTCTTTGATTTGACCTACTTTTCAAGGTCACAGAGGTCGAATGTACTGTAAATTGGCCATTTTGGGGAAATTGTAATTGCTTGGACCTACATCAAACCTAACACTACATGACACAATACCATGCTCTTTATCCATCTTTCCTCCACATGAGGTGAGCACAATGGCCCTGGCCATTTCATTAAAAAAAAACTTACTCAAAGCAGTTTCGTTTAGATGCATACATGTTGATTAGCCCATTGAAGTTCTCCAAGAGACCTGTATGGTGGAACCCCACATACATCCTGAGGTCTTTAAGAAGTTTCTCGAGCATCACAACTTCTCTGACCGCCTCAAGAGTTCCTTCGTTCTGTATAGGTGGCCTCTCTTCATCAATTGCTCCATGCGAGCACTGCCCGGTTGACCATTCATGGATACCTTGAATGTGATGCAAAACAGAGAGCCACACATCCTGAAAATGATATTATGCTTGCATCAGTTTAGACTATAATACCAACACAATGCAACATACAGTGATCCACATTATGAATTGAGAGTGTTCACCCTCAGGTTAGTTGTCTGCCATGACATGCATAAATTCACCAAGTAAGAAATAACTAACCTTTATCACATTTTGGTCACCCTTGGAAGTTTCACAACTGAAACAAAAGTGGCTTACAATGGGCTTCACCCACACAAGTAGTTCCTGGTGCCTTGTCTTCTTAGCAAGCTGTAATTACAAAGATAGTATTGCCTAATTATTGGCTCTTTGGCAGACATATTAGATCAAAACAAAATCAATTATGTTGAATGTACCTCAACAAGGGCTGAGCCAATCTTCTTGGAACGATGCCAAACATCAAGGTAGTGCTTCACCTTCAACACGTTCTGAACATCACCCTCTTCCAGTTGGGGGAAAAGGGCCTTGATCTTCAGTTCAGAACGCTGACTACCTTCTGAAATGCATATAGATGATTTTTTTATATTTTTAGATTATAAATTGCAATGTTTTTTTGCACCATTCGATTTGTTAAAATGACTGCCTCACCTAAAAGTACTCTCGTTGCTGTGTGATCATCTGTGGTGAACGAGTTGATGTTCACCTTCCTACAAAGATAGGCCAGACCCAAAATCGCTGCACGTCGCTCCATGTTCGGACTTTTAAGCCCAACCTCCCTCTTGTCAGTAGTTGTCAGGTGAATAACATAGCTGCTTGCAGCATCCATGAAGGAGTACTGCAAATACTTTGCAGAATATCCTGAAACATGTGAAAGAGACAAAAGAAGCATTATTCACCAGCACATCTTTGCAAGTTTTATGCAGAAGAAACACGACCTTATCCCCGACAACTTACCCGGACTGTCACACCGTCCATCACCGCATACATCAAGGCCTTGCTCAGCTGCCCCCAAGCTATCCATAATGATTTCATGGGCGAAATCATAATATCGGTTGACGACTGGGATGGTATAGGCATCCTGTACCCTGTAAAATGACGCAGCTGATGGAATCGCCAGATTCAGAAATTTGGCCAGGTGGGCAAATTTGGCATAGTTGTTGCCAGTCATGGTGATAGCAGCCATCATCAGTAGGTTGTTACAATAAAATTATCGTATCCTTCCTGCTGCTCTGCCAAGGATTCTGTATATGGCGAGGTTTTTTGGTACATTTCTGGCGAATAGAAAGGGTACCGCCAATGATGAAGTTCTCAATGATCACATCACCATCGCAAATGTGGCACAGCTGACTAGCGAAGGCGGCACTGTACAGCTCCAAACATTTCGTATGAGAACAAATAAAGAGCTGATCGGCAAGAAGGTTCTCATCGCTTTCAGACATCCCTGCCTCCAACTGACGCTCGTATCCATCAGGAAGCAACCTGGAATAGAATAGATAAACAGTTAGGCATCATTCAAAATGATGGACTCATTCAAATGATTGACAATCATGATTTTCCATTACTGGTAGGCCTTATTAGTAATACATGTATATTATTATTAGGACACTATGCTTTTAGGACTCAACTGAACTGGATTTCATTACCCCAAATGAACAGGATGTGAATCCCAAAACCAAATGTATATCGGGTCAGGTGAGGTATCTATGTCTCATCTGTTCAATAAATAAAACACTTGTTTAACGTCGTTAGTCACCTATTGTTTTAAACTCGATCAAACACTTCTCCTCTGACCATGTCCTCAGTAACAGGTGCAGATTGGACTGGCTCCTCATCAAGTCCTTCAAATTCATCTATGATGCTGTGGTCAGCCTCCAATTCATCTTCAGCTTCATGAATCTGAAACATACGGTAAAGAGACTATCCTAGGGCCTACATGTTGTATGCCATGATATGAAAATTTAACTTTAGTTCTGTGTGTTGGGAACTGTAGCCTACTAATTGGCCTTGATTCTTTGATGAACACGGTTATGAAGTTTTTCAGCCTCTCAAAAAGAGAAAGTAGACTTCATTGAATATCAGGCCTACAGAAATGTAGTTACCTCCAAGTCGGCTGCACCCTCATTGATCATCAAAGACATCTCCAATGCACATTCTGCATCCTCATCATCTGACTCTCCCATGTCCTCATCAGGCTCGTCATAAATGATGCTATCCAACAAATCACCAACTCCACTTATGTCAGGAAAGCTGGCATCATAAACAGATCTAAGAGAACTGCAAGAAAACAAAGGCATGAATTATGAAATGCAACAGGGATCAACAGATGCCCTATCTGTACAGTAGCCTATAGGCAATGTACAGAGTGGGGGGGTCAATTCAGTTCATTAAAATGTAGGCCTAGACTAAATAGAGATATAATGGATCACAAGTCGTCTTCCTAGGCCGATCCAAGCTCCAAGGCCTACAGTTTTATGTGTCAAACAATCTAAGCGTCTGGCTGGCAAGATGCCCGGCGATTTTGTGTTTACATTGCTGATATACAGTACACACGTAAATGTACACAAACCTTGCGGCCCCGACTGCTGCAGGAGCATCAACTTCCATTGGGATATTCGGCAATGGAAGGCCCTCGAGAGTCCCGAGAAGAAACTTGGCAAAGTCCTCATCGAAATAAAAACCATAATCCTTCCTCCTCTGTCTCCAACAATTGAAAGTTTCGGCAGTAAACCGTATTCGTTTATCCGCAAGCGAGGTAACTTGACGAGGCATGGTGTTATACTATAATAGTACCTTACGAATCCGCATGGAGCGCGTTATCGATAATGGTCGCAAATAATGTCAAAAACATAAAACGTTATCGTAAATATTGTTATATTTCTGGATATTGGAGTATGTAAATGATAAGGAGACCTAAACCAATGACAGACCAGTATCCTATGAACCTTACTAGTGATTTGGGGTTCTTGAAACTCCTTAGATTTATCAATGAAAGCTTATTCCCGCCTTAGGTTTTTACCGGGCCATTCATAGCACACCAATTTCTTAAGCGTTTTAACGAGAACTGTCCTTTAAGATGCCTTCGCAGTTTATAAATCCAAGCGATCTACTGGTTTCACTAATGTCGCTATCGGTCACCTGTAGCTGAATACAGGTAGGCATCAGTCACTTGAGGCTGATTTATACCGTTGGGCATAATTGTCTCTTAGACTTCTACGGTTTCTGCGTAGATCTTACATTATTGTTATCAGTGTTAAAATTATAACCCCAAATCTTATTTATAATAACATCCATTAACCCTCTCCATTTGAACCATTCGTTGCTTTTAGTCCCAGTGATTCAAAAGGTATCACTGTTTTGTCTATAGTCTTAGTAAATCTGAAATATACTTTATCCCTACTTCCTTCCAATGTTTATAAAAGATCATTCTTTGATTAATTTTGATTAATTCATTGTACCATAAATTTCCTTCCAATGTTTATGAAAGATCATTCTTTGATTTAATGTCAGGTCAGGTTAGCTACCTGCCACTGGTAACCTGTAAGCCAGTGCTACCTGTCTCGGGTGGGTGACTAGTCACCCAGGGCGGATGAGCTCATCTAGAACCAATGGCCATCTAGTTCTCCACTAGCATAGCCTTGTGGAAACTAGACACCCAGGCGACCAGACACACAAGTGACTAGTCACCTTGGGCAGTGGAGAAAGTTCTCCAGGGGAGACTGGCCTCCTTAGCCTTGGCTGGCAACTAGTCTAGGAGATGGAAAACTCTGTTTTACTTTTAAACTCTGTTTTAATTTTGATTAATTTATTGTACCATAAATTTCCTTCCAATGTTTATAAAAGATCATTCTTTGATTAATTTTGATTAATTTATTGTACCATAAATATGTTTTTCCCGAGCCACGTGCTTGCAGGCCCCGCCTCCTTTGCCTTAGTGAGCCAATCATATAACATCCTATATTGTAGCATGTGATGTATGTTTTACCAGAATATTATGTGGAAGTATTGTCCTTTGCTGGATTGGGGGTACGGTTCACTTGAATAAGACAGACGTAAACAATGCAAGTTTGATAAAAGAAGCAATTACACTGTTAACCCGTTGACATGAAGGTGGCAGCACCATACTGTAGTGACTCTTAAAGGGGCAATAGGGATTACACTACATCTCCCTTTCTAAATTGTCTATGTTATTTCTGAACTTAGAACTGAACGTTCGTGCACTTTGATGTGGCTTGAAACACGTTGAAAAGAAAAGTCTGACTTATCTTAGACATGTGAACATGATACATGAAAGTCCATACTTTTAGTTTAAACCAGAAATACTAAATTTAGGACATACCTGGACATGCGTCATAGAGGTTACATAACGCTGCGCAACCTGAAATTTGGTTGATGGAAATATAGCGTCTATGGCTTTAAGATGCCTTCGCAGTTTATAAATCAAAGCGATCTACTTGTTTCACTAATCCAGTTGATCTCCTAATGTCGCTACCGGTCACCTGTAGCTGAATACAGGTAGGCATCAGTCACTTGAGGCTGATTTATACCGTTGGGCATAATTGTCTCTTAGACTTCTACGGTTTCTGCGTAGATCTTACATTATTGTTATCAGTGTTAAAATTATAACCCCAAATCTTATTTATAATAACATCCATTAACCCTCTCCATTTGAACCATTCGGTTGCTTTTAGTCCAAGTGATTCAAAAGGTATCACTGTTTTGTCTGGTCTTAGTAAATCTGAAATATAATTTATCCCTACTTCCTTCAAATGTTTATGAAAGATCATTTTTTCATTAATTTTGATTAATTTATTGTACCATAAATTTCCTTCCAATGTTTATAAAAGATCATTCTTTGATTTAATGTCAGGTCAGGTCAGCTACCTGCCACTGGTAACCTGTAAGCCAGTGCTACCTGTCTCGGGAGGGTGACTAGTCACCCAGGGCGGATGAGCTCATCTAGAACCAACGGCCATCTAGTTCTCCACTAGCATAGCCTTCTGGAAACTAGACACCCAGGCGACCAGACACACAAGTGACTAGTCACCTTGGGCAGTGGAGAAAGTTCTCCGGGGGAGACTGGCCTCCTTAGCCTTGGCTGGCAACTAGTCTAGGAGATGGAAAACTCTGTTTTACTTTTAAACTCTGTTTTAATTTTGATTAATTTATTGTACCATAAATTTCCTTCCAATGTTTATAAAAGATCATTCTTTGATTAATTTTGATTAATTTATTGTACCATAAATATGTTTTTCCCGAGCCACGTGCTTGCAGGCCCCGCCTCCTTTGCCTTAGTGAGCCAATCATATAACATCCTATATTGTAGCATGTGATGTATGTTTTACCAGAATATTATGTGGAAGTATTGTCCTTTGCTGGATTGGGGGTACGGTTCACTTGAATAAGACAGACGTAAACAATGCAAGTTTGATAAAAGAAGCAATTACACTGTTAACCCGTTGACATGAAGGTGGCAGCACCATACTGTAGTGACTCTTAAAGGGGCAATAGGGATTACACTACATCTCCCTTTCTAAATTGTCTATGTTATTTCTGAACTTAGAACTGAACGTTCGTTCACTTTGATGTGGCTTGAAACACGTTGAAAAGAAAAGTCTGACTTATCTTAGACATGTGAACATGATACATGAAAGTCCATACTTTTAGTTTAAACCAGAAATACTTAATTTACGACATACCTGGACATGCGTCATAGAGGTTACATAATGCTGCGCAACCTGAAATTTGGTTGATGGAAATATAGCGTCTAAGACTTTAAGATGCCTTCACAGTTTATAAATCCAAGCGATCTACTTGTTTCACCAATCCAGTTGATCTCCTAATGTCGCTGTCGGTCACCTGTAGCTGATTACAGGTAGGCATCAGTCACTTGAGGCTGATTTATACCGTTGGGCATAATTGTCTCTTAGACTTCTACGGTTTCAGCGTAGATCTTACATTATTGTTATCAGTGTTCAAATTATAACCCCAAATCTTATTTATAATAACATCCATTAACCCTCTCCATTTGAACCATTCGTTGCTTTTAGTCCCAGTGATTCAAAAGGTATCACTGTTTTGTCTATAGTCTTAGTAAATCTGAAATATACTTTATCCCTACTTCCTTCCAATGTTTATAAAAGATCATTCTTTGATTAATTTTGATTAATTCATTGTACCATAAATTTCCTTCCAATGTTTATGAAAGATCATTCTTTGATTTAATGTCAGGTCAGGTTAGCTACCTGCCACTGGTAACCTGTAAGCCAGTGCTACCTGTCTCGGGTGGGTGACTAGTCACCCAGGGCGGATGAGCTCATCTAGAACCAATGGCCATCTAGTTCTCCACTAGCATAGCCTTGTGGAAACTAGACACCCAGGCGACCAGACACACAAGTGACTAGTCACCTTGGGCAGTGGAGAAAGTTCTCCAGGGGAGACTGGCCTCCTTAGCCTTGGCTGGCAACTAGTCTAGGAGATGGAAAACTCTGTTTTACTTTTAAACTCTGTTTTAATTTTGATTAATTTATTGTACCATAAATTTCCTTCCAATGTTTATAAAAGATCATTCTTTGATTAATTTTGATTAATTTATTGTACCATAAATATGTTTTTCCCGAGCCACGTGCTTGCAGGCCCCGCCTCCTTTGCCTTAGTGAGCCAATCATATAACATCCTATATTGTAGCATGTGATGTATGTTTTACCAGAATATTATGTGGAAGTATTGTCCTTTGCTGGATTGGGGGTACGGTTCACTTGAATAAGACAGACGTAAACAATGCAAGTTTGATAAAAGAAGCAATTACACTGTTAACCCGTTGACATGAAGGTGGCAGCACCATACTGTAGTGACTCTTAAAGGGGCAATAGGGATTACACTACATCTCCCTTTCTAAATTGTCTATGTTATTTCTGAACTTAGAACTGAACGTTCGTGCACTTTGATGTGGCTTGAAACACGTTGAAAAGAAAAGTCTGACTTATCTTAGACATGTGAACATGATACATGAAAGTCCATACTTTTAGTTTAAACCAGAAATACTAAATTTAGGACATACCTGGACATGCGTCATAGAGGTTACATAACGCTGCGCAACCTGAAATTTGGTTGATGGAAATATAGCGTCTATGGCTTTAAGATGCCTTCGCAGTTTATAAATCAAAGCGATCTACTTGTTTCACTAATCCAGTTGATCTCCTAATGTCGCTACCGGTCACCTGTAGCTGAATACAGGTAGGCATCAGTCACTTGAGGCTGATTTATACCGTTGGGCATAATTGTCTCTTAGACTTCTACGGTTTCTGCGTAGATCTTACATTATTGTTATCAGTGTTAAAATTATAACCCCAAATCTTATTTATAATAACATCCATTAACCCTCTCCATTTGAACCATTCGGTTGCTTTTAGTCCAAGTGATTCAAAAGGTATCACTGTTTTGTCTGGTCTTAGTAAATCTGAAATATAATTTATCCCTACTTCCTTCAAATGTTTATGAAAGATCATTTTTTCATTAATTTTGATTAATTTATTGTACCATAAATTTCCTTCCAATGTTTATAAAAGATCATTCTTTGATTTAATGTCAGGTCAGGTCAGCTACCTGCCACTGGTAACCTGTAAGCCAGTGCTACCTGTCTCGGGAGGGTGACTAGTCACCCAGGGCGGATGAGCTCATCTAGAACCAACGGCCATCTAGTTCTCCACTAGCATAGCCTTCTGGAAACTAGACACCCAGGCGACCAGACACACAAGTGACTAGTCACCTTGGGCAGTGGAGAAAGTTCTCCGGGGGAGACTGGCCTCCTTAGCCTTGGCTGGCAACTAGTCTAGGAGATGGAAAACTCTGTTTTACTTTTAAACTCTGTTTTAATTTTGATTAATTTATTGTACCATAAATTTCCTTCCAATGTTTATAAAAGATCATTCTTTGATTAATTTTGATTAATTTATTGTACCATAAATATGTTTTTCCCGAGCCACGTGCTTGCAGGCCCCGCCTCCTTTGCCTTAGTGAGCCAATCATATAACATCCTATATTGTAGCATGTGATGTATGTTTTACCAGAATATTATGTGGAAGTATTGTCCTTTGCTGGATTGGGGGTACGGTTCACTTGAATAAGACAGACGTAAACAATGCAAGTTTGATAAAAGAAGCAATTACACTGTTAACCCGTTGACATGAAGGTGGCAGCACCATACTGTAGTGACTCTTAAAGGGGCAATAGGGATTACACTACATCTCCCTTTCTAAATTGTCTATGTTATTTCTGAACTTAGAACTGAACGTTCGTTCACTTTGATGTGGCTTGAAACACATTGAAAAGAAAAGTCTGACTTATCTTAGACATGTGAACATGATACATGAAAGTCCATACTTTTAGTTTAAACCAGAAATACTAAATTTAGGACATACCTGGACATGCGTCATAGAGGTTACATAATGCTGCGCAACCTGAAATTTGGTTGATGGAAATATAGCGTCTAAGACTTTAAGATGCCTTCACAGTTTATAAATCCAAGCGATCTACTTGTTTCACCAATCCAGTTGATCTCCTAATGTCGCTGTCGGTCACCTGTAGCTGATTACAGGTAGGCATCAGTCACTTGAGGCTGATTTATACCGTTGGGCATAATTGTCTCTTAGACTTCTACGGTTTCAGCGTAGATCTTACATTATTGTTATCAGTGTTCAAATTATAACCCCAAATCTTATTTATAATAACATCCATTAATCCTCTCCATTTGAACCATTCGGTTGCTTTTAGTCCCAGTGATTCAAAAGGTATCACTGTTTTGTCTGGTCTTAGTAAATCTGAAATATACTTTATCCCTACTTCCTTCCAATGTTTATAAAAGATCATTCTTTGATTTAATGTCAGGTCAGGTTAGCTACCTGCCACTAGTAACCTGTAAGCCAGTGCCATCTGTCTCGGGTGGGTGACTAGTCACCCAAGGCAGATGAGCTCATCTAGAGCCAACGGCCATCTAGTTCTCCACTACCATAGGCTAGTGGAAACTAGACACCCAGGCGACCAGACACACAAGTGACTAGTCACCTTGGGCAGTGGAGAAAGTTCTACGGGGGAGACTGGCCTCCTTAGCCTTGGCCGGCAACTAGTCTAGGAGATGGAAAACTCTGTTTTACTTTTAAACTCTGTTTTAATTTTGATGAATTTCTTGTACCATAAATATGTTTTTCCTGAGCCACGTGCTTGCAGGCGCCGCCTCCTTTGCCTTAGTGAGCCAATCATATAACATCTTATATTGTAGCATGTCATGTATGTTTTACCAGACTATGCAAGTTTGATAAAAGAAGCAATTACACTGTTAACCCGTTGACATGAAGGTACTGTAAGGACTCTTAAAGGGGCAATCAACATGAAGGTACTGTAGTGACTCTTAAACGGGCAATAGGGATTACACTACATCTCCCTTTCTAAATTGTCAATGTTATTTCTGAACTTGGAACTGAACGTTCGTGCACGTGAAATTTGGTTGATGGAAATAGAGCGTCTAAGGCTTTGAGATGCCTTCGCAGTTGATAAATGCTAGCGGTCTGGTTGATCTCCTAATGTCGCTATCGGTCACCTGTAGCTGATTACAGGCATCAGTCACTTGAAGGTGATTTACACCGTTGATTTATACCGTTGGGCATGATTATCTACGGTTTCTGCGTAGATCTTACATAATTGTTATCAGTGTTAAAATTATCACCCCAAATCTTATTTATAATAACATCCATTAACCCTCTCCATTTGAACCATTCGGTTGCGTTTAGTCCCAGTGATTCGAAAGGTATCACTGTTTTGTCTGGTCTTAGTAAATCTGAAATATACTTTATCCCTACTTCCTTCCAATGTTTATGAAAGATCATTCTTTGATTAATTTTGATTAATTTATTGTACCATAAATATGTTTTTCCCGAGCCACGTGCTTGCAGGCGCCGCCTCTTTTGCCTTAGTGAGCCAATCATCTTATATTGTAGCATGTGATGTATGTTTTACCAGACTATTATGTGGAGTATTGTCCTTTGGATTGAGGGTACGGTTCACCTCAATGTAAAACAATGCAAGTTTGATAAAAGAAGCAATTACACTGTTAACCCGTTGACATGAAGGTACTATAGTAACTCTTAAAGGGGCAATCGACATGAAGGTACTGTAGTGACTCTTAAACGGGCAATAGGGATTACACTACATCTCCCTTTCTAAATTGTCAATGTTATTTCTGAACTTGGAACTGAACGTTCGTGCACTTGAAATTTGGTTGATGGAAATAGAGCGTCTAAGGCTTTGAGATGCCTTCGCAGTTGATAAATGCTAGCGGTCTGGTTGATCTCCTAGTGTCGCTATCGGTCACCTGTAGCTGATTACAGGCATCAGTCACTTGAAGGTGATTTACACCGTTGATTTATACCGTTGGGCATGATTATCTACGGTTTCTGCGTAGATCTTACATTATTGTTATCAGTGTCAAAATTATCACCCCAAATCTTATTTATAATAACATCCATTAACCCTCTCCATTTGAACCATTCGGTTGTGTTTAGTCCCAGTGATTCGAAAGGTATCACTGTTTTGTCTGGTCTTAGTAAGTCTGAAATATACTTTATCCCTACTTCCTTCCAATGTTTATGAAAGATCATTCTTTGATTAATTTTGATTAATTTATTGTACCATAAATATGTTTTTCCCGAGCCACGTGCTTGCAGGCGCCGCCTCTTTTGCCTTAGTGAGCCAATCATCTTATATTGTAGCATGTGATGTATGTTTTACCAGACTATTATGTGGAGTATTGTCCTTTGGATTGAGGGTACAGTTCACCTCAATGTAAAACAATGCATGTTTGATAAAAGAAGCAATTACACTGTTAACCCGTTGACATGAAGGTACTGTAGTGACTCTTAAAGGGGCAATCGACATGAAGGTACTGTAGTGACTCTTAAACGGGCAATAGGGATTACACTACATCTCCCTTTCTAAATTGTCAATGTTATTTCTGAACTTGGAACTGAACGTTCGTGCACTTGAAATTTGGTTGATGGAAATAGAGCGTCTAAGGCTTTGAGATGCCTTCGCAGTTGATAAATGCTAGCGGTCTGGTTGATCTCCTAATGTCGCTATCGGTCACCTGTAGCTGATTATAGGCATCAGTCACTTGAAGGTGATTTACACCGTTGATTTATACCGTTGGGCATGATTATCTACGGTTTCTGCGTAGATCTTACATTATTGTTATCAGTGTTAAAATTATAACCCCAAATCTTTATTTATAATAACATCCATTAACCCTCTTCATTTGAACCATTCGGTTGCGTTTAGTCCCAGTGATTCGAAAGGTATCACTGTTTTGTCTGGTCTTAGTAAATCTGAAATATACTTTATCCCTACTTCCTTCCAATGTTTATGAAAGATCATTCTTTGATTAATTTTGATTAATTTATTGTACCATAAATATGTTTTTCCCGAGCCACGTGCTTGCAGGCGCCGCCTCTTTTGCCTTAGTGAGCCAATCATCTTATATTGTAGCATGTGATGTATGTTTTACCAGACTATTATGTGGAGTATTGTCCTTTGGATTGAGGGTACGGTTCACCTCAATGTAAAACAATGCAAGTTTGATAAAAGAAGCAATTACACTGTTAACCTGTTGACATGAAGGTACTGTAGTGACTCTTAAAGGGGCAATCGACATGAAGGTACTGTAGTGACTCTTAAACGGGCAATAGGGATTACACTACATCTCTGAACGTTCGTGCACTTGAAATTTGGTTGATGGAAATAGAGCGTCTAAGGCTTTGAGATGCCTTCGCAGTTGATAAATGCTAGCGGTCTGGTTGATCTCCTAATGTCGCTATCGGTCACCTGTAGCTGATCCATTAACCCTCTCCATTTGAACCATTCGGTTGAGTTTAGTCCCAGTGATTCGAAAGGTATCACTGTTTTGTCTGGTCTTAGTTAATCTGAAATATACTTTATCCCTACTTCCTTCCAATGTTTATTTGATTAATTTTGATTAATTTTAATTTTAATTTTAATTAATTTTGATTAATTTATTGTACCATAAATATGTTTTTCCCGAGCCACGTGCTTGCAGGCGCCGCCTCTTTTGCCTTAGTGAGCCAATCATCTTATATTGTAGCATGTGATGTATGTTTTACCAGACTATTATGTGGAGTATTGTCCTTTGGATTGAGGGTAAGGTTCACCTCAATGTAAAACAATGCAAGTTTGATAAAAGAAGCAATTACACTGTTAACCCGTTGACATGAAGGTACTGTAGTGACTCTAAAAGGGGCAATCGACATGAAGGTACTGTAGTGACTCTTAAACGGGCAATAGGGATTACACTACATCTCTGAACGTTCGTGCACTTGAAATTTGGTTGATGGAAATAGAGCGTCTAAGGCTTTGAGATGCCTTCGCAGTTGATAAATGCTACCGGTCTGGTTGATCTCCTAATGTCGCTATCGGTCACCTGTAGCTGATCCATTAACCCTCTCCATTTGAACCATTCGGTTGCGTTTAGTCCCAGTGATTCGAAAGGTATCACTGTATTGTCTGGTCTTAGTAAATCTGAAATATAGTTTATCCCTACTTCCTTCCAATGTTTATGAAAAATCATTCTTTGATTAATTTTGATTAATTTATTGTACCATAAATATGTTTTTCCCGAGCCACGTGCTTGCAGGTGCCGCCTCTTTTGCCTTAGTGAGCCAATCATCTTATATTGTAGCATGTGATGTATGTTTTACCAGACTATTATGTGGAGTATTGTCCTTTGGATTGAGGGTACGGTTCACCTCAATGTAAAACAATGCAAGTTTGATAAAAGAAGCAATTACACTGTTAACCCGTTGACATGAAGGTACTGTAGTGACTCTAAAAGGGGCAATCGACATGAAGGTACTGTAGTGACTCTTAAACGGGCAATAGGGATTACACTACATCTCTGAACGTTCGTGCACTTGAAATTTGGTTGATGGAAATAGAGCGTCTAAGGCTTTGAGATGCCTTCGCAGTTGATAAATGCTAGCGGTCTGGTTGATCTCCTAATGTCGCTATCGGTCACCTGTAGCTGATCAATTAACCCTCTCCATTTGAACCATTCGGTTGCATTTAGTCCCAGTGATTCGAAAGGTATCACTGTTTTGTCTGGTCTTAGTAAATCTGAAATATACTTTATCCCTACTTCCTTCCAATGTTTATGAAAGATCATTCTTTGATTAATTTTGATTAATTTATTGTACCATAAATATGTTTTTCCCGAGCCACGTGCTTGCAGGTGCCGCCTCTTTTGCCTCAGTGAGCCAATCATCTTATATTGTAGCATGTGATGTATGTTTTACCAGACTATTATGTGGAGTATTGTCCTTTGGATTGAGGGTACGGTTCACCTCAATGTAAAACAATGCAAGTTTGATAAAAGAAGCAATTACACTGTTAACCCGTTGACATGAAGGTACTGTAGTGACTCTAAAAGGGGCAATCGACATGAAGGTACTGTAGTGACTCTTAAACGGGCAATAGGGATTACACTGCATCTCTGAACGTTCGTGCACTTGAAATTTGGTTGATGGAAATAGAGCGTCTAAGGCTTTGAGATGCCTTCGCAGTTGATAAATGCTAGCGGTCTGGTTGATCTCCTAATGTCGCTATCGGTCACCTGTAGCTGATCCATTAACCCTCTCCATTTGAACCATTCGGTTGCATTTAGTCCCAGTGATTCGAAAGGTATCACTGTTTTGTCTGGTCTTAGTAAATCTGAAATATACTTTATCCCTACTTCCTTCCAATGTTTATGAAAAATCATTCTTTGATTAATTTTGATTAATTTATTGTACCATAAATATGTTTTTCCCGAGCCACGTGCTTGCAGGTGCCGCCTCTTTTGCCTTAGTGAGCCAATCATCTTATATTGTAGCATGTGATGTATGTTTTACCAGACTATTATGTGGAGTATTGTCCTTTGGATTGAGGGTACGGTTCACCTCAATGTAAAACATTGCAAGTTTGATAAAAGAAGCAATTACACTGTTAACCCGTTGACATGAAGGTACTGTAGTGACTCTAAAAGGGGCAATCGACATGAAAGTACTGTAGTGACTCTTAAACGGGCAATAGGGATTACACTACATCTCTGAACGTTCGTGCACTTGAAATTTGGTTGATGGAAATAGAGCGTCTAAGGCTTTGAGATGCCTTCGCAGTTGATAAATGCTAGCGGTCTGGTTGATCTCCTAATGTCGCTATCGGTCACCTGTAGCTGATACATTAACCCTCTCCATTTGAACCATTCGGTTGCGTTTAGTCCCAGTGATTCGAAAGGTATCACTGTTTTGTCTGGTCTTAGTAAATCTGAAATATACTTTATCCCTACTTCCTTCCAATGTTTAAGAAAAAACCATTATTTGATTAATTTTGATTAATTTATTGTACCATAAATATGTTTTTCCCGAGCCACGTGCTTGCAGGCGCCGCCTCTTTTGCCTTAGTGAGCCAATCATCTTATATTGTAGCATGTGATGTATGTTTTACCAGACTATTATGTGGAGTATTGTCCTTTGGATTGACGGTAAGGTTCACCTCAATGTATAACAATGCAAGTTTGATAAAAGAAGCAATTACACTGTTATTCTGTTGACATGAAGGTACTGTAGTGACTCTAAAAGGGGCAATCGACATGAAGGTACTGTGGTGACTCTTAAACGGGCAATAGGGATTACACTACATCTCTGAATGTTCGTGCACTTGAAATTTGGTTGATGGAAATAGAGCGTCTAAGGCTTTGAGATGCCTTCGCAGTTGATAAATGCTAGCGGTCTGGTTGATCTCCTAATGTCGCTATCGGTCACCTGTAGCTGATCCATTAACCCTCTCCATTTGAACCATTCGGTTGCGTTTAGTCCCAGTGATTCGAAAGGTATCACTGTTTTGTCTGGTCTTAGTAAATCTGAAATATACTTTATCCCTACTTCCTTCCAATGTTTATGAAAAATCATTCTTTGATTAATTTTGATTAATTTATTGTACCATAAATATGTTTTTCCCGAGCCACGTGCTTGCAGGCGCCGCCTCTTTTGCCTTAGTGAGCCAATCATCTTATATTGTAGCATGTGATGTATGTTTTACCAGACTATTATGTGGAGTATTGTCCTTTGGATTGAGGGTACGGTTCACCACAATGTAAAACAATGCAAGTTTGATAAAAGAAGCAATTACACTGTTAACCCGTTGACATGAAGGTACTGTAGTGACTCTAAAAGGGGCAATCGACATGAAGGTACTGTAGTGACTCTTAAACGGGCAATAGGGATTACACTACATCTCTGAACGTTCGTGCACTTGAAATTTGGTTGATGGAAATAGAGCGTCTAAGGCTTTGAGATGCCTTCGCAGTTGATAAATGCTAGCGGTCTGGTTGATCTCCTAATGTCGCTATCGGTCACCTGTAGCTGATCAATTAACCCTCTCCATTTGAACCATTCGGTTGCGTTTAGTCCCAGTGATTCGAAAGGTATCACTGTTTTGTCTGGCCTTAGTAAATCTGAAATATACTTTATCCCTACTTCCTTCCAATGTTTATGAAAGATCATTCTTTGATTAATTTTGATTAATTTATTGTACCATAAATATGTTTTTCCCGAGCCACGTGCTTGCAGGTGCCGCCTCTTTTGCCTTAGTGAGCCAATCATCTTATATTGTAGCATGTGATGTATGTTTTACCAGACTATTATGTGGAGTATTGTCCTTTGGATTGAGGGTACGGTTCACCTCAATGTAAAACAATGCAAGTTTGATAAAAGAAGCAATTACACTGTTAACCCGTTGACATGAAGGTACTGTAGTGACTCTAAAAGGGGCAATCGACATGAAGGTACTGTAGTGACTCTTAAACGGGCAATAGGGATTACACTACATCTCTGAACGTTCGTGCACTTGAAATTTGGTTGATGGAAATAGAGCGTCTAAGGCTTTGAGATGCCTTCGCAGTTGATAAATGCTAGCGGTCTGGTTGATCTCCTAATGTCGCTATCGGTCACCTGTAGCTGATCAATTAACCCTCTCCATTTGAACCATTCGGTTGCGTTTAGTCCCAGTGATTCGAAAGGTATCACTGTTTTGTCTGGTCTTAGTAAATCTGAAATATACTTTATCCCTACTTCCTTCCAATGTTTATGAAAAATCATTTTTTGATTAATTTTGATTAATTTATTGTACCATAAATATGTTTTTCCCGAGCCACGTGCTTGCAGGTGCCGCCTCTTTTGCCTTAGTGAGCCAATCATCTTATATTGTAGCATGTGATGTATGTTTTACCAGACTATTATGTGGAGTATTGTCCTTTGGATTGAGGGTACGGGTTCACCTCAATGTAAAACAATGCAAGTTTGATGAAAGTAGCAATTACACTGTTAACCCGTTGACATGAAGGTACTGTAGTGACTCTAAAAGGGGCAATCGACATGAAGGTACTGTAGTGACTCTTAAACGGGCAATAGGGATTACACTACATCTCTGAACGTTCGTGCACTTGAAATTTGGTTGATGGAAATAGAGCGTCTAAGGCTTTGAGATGCCTTCGCAGTTGATAAATGCTAGCGGTCTGTTTGATCTCCTAATGTCGCTATCGGTCACCTGTAGCTGATCCATTAACCCTCTCCATTTGAACCATTCGGTTGCGTTTAGTCCCAGTGATTCGAAAGGTATCACTGTTTTGTCTGGTCTTAGTAAATCTGAAATATACTTTATCCCTTCTTCCTTCCAATGTTTATTTGATTAATTTTGATTAATTTTAATTTTAATTTTAATTAATTTTGATTAATTTATTGTACCATAAATATGTTTTTCCCGAGCCACGTGCTTGCAGGCGCCGCCTCTTTTGCCTTAGTGAGCCAATCATCTTATATTGTAGCATGTGATGTATGTTTTACCAGACTATTATGTGGAGTATTGTCCTTTGGATTGAGGGTACGGTTCACCTCAATGTAAAACAATGCAAGTTTGATAAAAGAAGCAATTACACTGTTAACCCGTTGACATGAAGGTACTGTAGTGACTCTAAAAGGGGCAATCGACATGAAGGTACTGTAGTGACTCTTAAACGGGCAATAGGGATTACACTACATCACTGAACGTTCGTGCACTTGAAATTTGGTTGATGGAAATAGAGCGTCTAAGGCTTTGAGATGCCTTCGCAGTTGATAAATGCTAGCGGTCTGGTTGATCTCCTAATGTCGCTATCGGTCACCTGTAGCTGATCAATTAACCCTCTCCATTTGAACCATTCGGTTGCGTTTAGTCCCAGTGATTCGAAAGGTATCACTGTTTTGTCTGGTCTTAGTAAATCTGAAATATACTTTATCCCTTCTTCCTTCCAATGTTTATTTGATTAATTTTGATTAATTTTAATTTTAATTTTAATTAATTTTGATTAATTTATTGTACCATAAATATGTTTTTCCCGAGCCACGTGCTTGCAGGCGCCGCCTCTTTTGCCTTAGTGAGCCAATCATCTTATATTGTAGCATGTGATGTATGTTTTACCAGACTATTATGTGGAGTATTGTCCTTTGGATTGAGGGTACGGTTCACCTCAATGTAAAACAATGCAAGTTTGATAAAAGAAGCAATTACACTGTTAACCCGTTGACATGAAGGTACTGTAGTGACTCTAAAAGGGGCAATCGACATGAAGGTACTGTAGTGACTCTTAAACGGGCAATAGGGATTACACTACATCTCTGAACGTTCGTGCACTTGAAATTTGGTTGATGGAAATAGAGCGTCTAAGGCTTTGAGATGCCTTCGCAGTTGATAAATGCTAGCGGTCTGGTTGATCTCCTAATGTCGCTATCGGTCACCTGTAGCTGATCAATTAACCCTCTCCATTTGAACCATTCGGTTGCGTTTAGTCCCAGTGATTCGAAAGGTATCACTGTTTTGTCTGGTCTTAGTAAATCTGAAATATACTTTATCCCTACTTCCTTCCAATGTTTATGAAAGATCATTCTTTGATTAATTTTGATTAATTTATTGTACCATAAATATGTTTTTCCCAAGCCACTTGCTTGCAGGTGCCGCCTCTTTTGCCTTAGTGAGCCAATCATCTTATATTGTAGCATGTGATGTATGTTTTACCAGACTATTATGTGGAGTATTGTCCTTTGGATTGAGGGTACGGTTCACCTCAATGTAAAACAATGCAAGTTTGATAAAAGAAGCAATTACACTGTTAACCCGTTGACATGAAGGTACTGTAGTGACTCTAAAAGGGGCAATCGACATGAAGGTACTGTAGTGACTCTTAAACGGGCAATAGGGATTACACTACATCTCTGAACGTTCGTGCACTTGAAATTTGGTTGATGGAAATAGAGCGTCTAAGGCTTTGAGATGCCTTCGCAGTTGATAAATGCTAGTGGTCTGGTTGATCTCCTAATGTCGCTATCGGTCACCTGTAGCTGATCAATTAACCCTCTCCATTTGAACCATTCGGTTGCGTTTAGTCCCAGTGATTCGAAAGGTATCACTGTTTTGTCTGGTCTTAGTAAATCTGAAATATACTTTATCCCTACTTCCTTCCAATGTTCATGAAAGATCATTCTTTGATTAATTTTGATTAATTTATTGTACCATAAATATGTTTTTCCCAAGCCACGTGCTTGCAGGTGCCGCCTCTTTTGCCTTAGTGAGCCAATCATCTTATATTGTAGTATGTGATGTATGTTTTACCAGACTATTATGTGGAGTATTGTCCTTTGGATTGAGGGTACGGTTCACCTCAATGTAAAACAATGCAAGTTTGATAAAAGAAGCAATTACACTGTTAACCCGTTGACATGAAGGTACTGTAGTTACTCTAAAAGGGGCAATCGACATGAAGGTACTGTAGTGACTCTTAAACGGGCAATAGGGATTACACTACATCTCTGAACGTTCGTGCACTTGAAATTTGGTTGATGGAAATAGAGCGTCTAAGGCTTTGAGATGCCTTCGCAGTTGATAAATGCTAGCGGTCTGGTTGATCTCCTAATGTCGCTATCGGTCACCTGTAGCTGATCAATTAACCCTCTCCATTTGAACCATTCGGTTGCGTTTAGTCCCAGTGATTCGAAAGGTATCACTGTTTTGTCTGGTCTTAGTAAATCTGAAATATACTTTATCCCTACTTCCTTCCAATGTTTATGAAAGATCATTCTTTGATTAATTTTGATTAATTTATTGTACCATAAATATGTTTTTCCCAAGCCACTTGCTTGCAGGTGCCGCCTCTTTTGCCTTAGTGAGCCAATCATCTTATATTGTAGCATGTGATGTATGTTTTACCAGACTATTATGTGGAGTATTGTCCTTTGGATTGAGGGTACGGTTCACCTCAATGTAAAACAATGCAAGTTTGATAAAAGAAGCAATTACACTGTTAACCCGTTGACATGAAGGTACTGTAGTGACTCTAAAAGGGGCAATCGACATGAAGGTACTGTAGTGACTCTTAAACGGGCAATAGGGATTACACTACATCTCTGAACGTTCGTGCACTTGAAATTTGGTTGATGGAAATAGAGCGTCTAAGGCTTTGAGATGCCTTCGCAGTTGATAAATGCTAGCGGTCTGGTTGATCTCCTAATGTCGCTATCGGTCACCTGTAGCTGATCAATTAACCCTCTCCATTTGAACCATTCGGTTGCGTTTAGTCCCAGTGATTCGAAAGGTATCACTGTTTTGTCTGGTCTTAGTAAATCTGAAATATACTTTATCCCTACTTCCTTCCAATGTTTATGAAAGATCATTATTTGATTAATTTTGATTAATTTATTGTACCATAAATATGTTTTTCCCGAGCCATGTGCTTGCAGGTGCCGCCTCTTTTGCCTTAGTGAGCCAATCATCTTATATTGTAGCATGTGATGTATGTTTTACCAGACTATTATGTGGAGTATTGTCCTTTGGATTGAGGGTACGGGTTCACCTCAATGTAAAACAATGCAAGTTTGATAAAAGAAGCAATTACACTGTTAACCCGTTGACATGAAGGTACTGTAGTGACTCTAAAAGGGGCAATCGACATGAAGGTACTGTAGTGACTCTTAAACGGGCAATAGGGATTACACTACATCTCTGAACGTTCGTGCACTTGAAATTTGGTTGATGGAAATAGAGCGTCTAAGGCTTTGAGATGCCTTCGCAGTTGATAAATGCTAGCGGTCTGGTTGATCTCCTAATGTCGCTATCGGTCACCTGTAGCTGATCCATTAACCCTCTCCATTTGAACCATTCGGTTGCGTTTAGTCCCAGTGATTCGAAAGGTATCACTGTTTTGTCTGGTCTTAGTAAATCTGAAATATACTTTATCCCTACTTCCTTCCAATGTTTATTTGATTAATTTTGATCAATTTTAATTTTAATTTTAATTAATTTTGATTAATTTATTGTACCATAAATATGTTTTTCCCGAGCCACGTGCTTGCAGGCGCCGCCTCTTTTGCCTTAGTGAGCCAATCATCTTATATTGTAGCATGTGATGTATGTTTTACCAGACTATTATGTGGAGTATTGTCCTTTGGATTGAGGGTAAGGTTCACCTCAATGTAAAACAATGCAAGTTTGATAAAAGAAGCAATTACACTGTTAACCCGTTGACATGAAGGTACTGTAGTGACTCTAAAAGGGGCAATCGACATGAAGGTACTGTAGTGACTCTTAAACGGGCAATAGGGATTACACTACATCTCTGAACGTTCGTGCACTTGAAATTTGGTTGATGGAAATAGAGCGTCTAAGGCTTTGAGATGCCTTCGCAGTTGATAAATGCTAGCGGTCTGGTTGATCTCCTAATGTCGCTATCGGTCACCTGTAGCTGATCAATTAACCCTCTCCATTTGAACCATTCGGTTGCGTTTAGTCCCAGTGATTCGAAAGGTATCACTGTTTTGTCTGGTCTTAGTAAATCTGAAATATACTTTATCCCTACTTCCTTCCAATGTTTATGAAAGATCATTATTTGATTAATTTTGATTAATTTATTGTACCATAAATATGTTTTTCCCGAGCCACGTGCTTGCAGGTGCCGCCTCTTTTGCCTTAGTGAGCCAATCATCTTATATTGTAGCATGTGATGTATGTTTTACCAGACTATTATGTGGAGTATTGTCCTTTGGATTGAGGGTACGGGTTCACCTCAATGTAAAACAATGCAAGTTTGATAAAAGAAGCAATTACACTGTTAACCCGTTGACATGAAGGTACTGTAGTGACTCTAAAAGGGGCAATCGACATGAAGGTACTGTAGTGACTCTTAAACGGGCAATAGGGATTACACTACATCTCTGAACCTTCGTGCACTTGAAATTTGGTTGATGGAAATAGAGCGTCTAAGGCTTTGAGATGCCTTCGCAGTTGATAAATGCTAGCGGTCTGGTTGATCTCCTAATGTCGCTATCGGTCACCTGTAGCTGATCCATTAACCCTCTCCATTTGAACCATTCGGTTGCGTTTAGTCCCAGTGATTCGAAAGGTATCACTGTTTTGTCTGGTCTTAGTAAATCTGAAATATACTTTATCCCTACTTCCTTCCAATGTTTAAGAAAAATCATTATTTGATTAATTTTGATTAATTTATTGTACCATAAATATGTTTTTCCCGAGCCACGTGCTTGCAGGCGCCGCCTCTTTTGCCTCAGTGAGCCAATCATCTTATATTGTAGCATGTGATGTATGTTTTACCAGACTATTATGTGGAGTATTGTCCTTTGGATTGAGGGTACGGGTTCACCTCAATGTAAAACAATGCAAGTTTGATAAAAGAAGCAATTACACTGTTAACCCGTTGACATGAAGGTACTGTAGTGACTCTAAAAGGGGCAATCGACATGAAGGTACTGTAGTGACTCTTAAACGGGCAATAGGGATTACACTACATCTCTGAACGTTCGTGCACTTGAAATTTGGTTGATGGAAATAGAGCTTCTAAGGCTTTGAGATGCCTTCGCAGTTGATAAATGCTAGCGGTCTGGTTGATCTCCTAATGTCGCTATCGGTCACCTGTAGCTGATCCATTAACCCTCTCCATTTGAACCATTCGGTTGCGTTTAGTCCCAGTGATTCGAAAGGTATCACTGTTTTGTCTGGTCTTAGTAAATCTGAAATATACTTTATCCCTACTTCCTTCCAATGTTTAAGAAAAATCATTATTTGATTAATTTTGATTAATTTATTGTACCATAAATATGTTTTTCCCGAGCCACGTGCTTGCAGGCGCCGCCACTTTTGCCTTAGTGAGCCAATCATCTTATATTGTAGCATGTGATGTATGTTTTACCAGACTATTATGTGGAGTATTGTCCTTTGGATTGAGGGTAAGGTTCACCTCAATGTAAAACAATGCAAGTTTGATAAAAGAAGCAATTACACTGTTAACCCGTTGACATGAAGGTACTGTAGTGACTCTAAAAGGGGCAATCGACATGAAGGTACTGTAGTGACTCTTAAACGGGCAATAGGGATTACACTACATCTCTGAACGTTCGTGCACTTGAAATTTGGTTGATGGAAATAGAGCGTCTAAGGCTTTGAGATGCTTTCGCAGTTGATAAATGCTAGCGGTCTGGTTGATCTCCTAATGTCGCTATCGGTCACCTGTAGCTGATCAATTAACCCTCTCCATTTGATCCATTCGGTTGCGTTTAGTCCCAGTGATTCGAAAGGTATCACTGTTTTGTCTGGTCTTAGTAAATCTGAAATATACTTTATCCCTACTTCCTTCCAATGTTTATGAAAGATCATTCTTTGATTAATTTTGATTAATTTATTGTACCATAAATATGTTTTTCCCGAGCCACGTGCTTGTAGGTGCCGCCTCTTTTGCCTTAGTGAGCCAATCATCTTATATTGTAGCATGTGATGTATGTTTTACCAGACTATTATGTGGAGTATTGTCCTTTGGATTGAGGGTACGGTTCACCTCAATGTAAAACAATGCAAGTTTGATAAAAGAAGCAATTACACTGTTAACCCGTTGACATGAAGGTACTGTAGTGACTCTAAAAGGGGCAATCGACATGAAGGTACTGTAGTGACTCTTAAACGGGCAATAGGGATTACACTACATCACTGAACGTTCGTGCACTTGAAATTTGGTTGATGGAAATAGAGCGTCTAAGGCTTTGAGATGCCTTCGCAGTTGGTAAATGCTAGCGGTCTGGTTGATCTCCTAATGTCGCTATCGGTCACCTGTAGCTGATCCATTAACCCTCTCCATTTGAACCATTCGGTTGCGTTTAGTCCCAGTGATTCGAAAGGTATCACTGTTTTGTCTGGTCTTAGTAAATCTGAAATATACTTTATCCCTACTTCCTTCCAATGTTTATGAAAAATCATTCTTTGATTAATTTTGATTAATTTATTGTACCATAAATATGTTTTTCCCGAGCCACGTGCTTGCAGGCGCCGCCTCTTTTGCCTCAGTGAGCCAATCATCTTATATTGTAGCATGTGATGTATGTTTTACCAGACTATTATGTGGAGTATTGTCCTTTGGATTGAGGGTAAGGTTCACCTCAATGTAAAACAATGCAAGTTTGATAAAAGAAGCAATTACACTGTTAACCCGTTGACATGAAGGTACTGTAGTGACTCTAAAAGGGGCAATCGACATGAAGGTACTGTAGTGACTCTTAAACGGGCAATAGGGATTACACTACATCACTGAACGTTCGTGCACTTGAAATTTGGTTGATGGAAATAGAGCGTCTAAGGCTTTGAGATGCCTTCGCAGTTGGTAAATGCTAGCGGTCTGGTTGATCTCCTAATGTCGCTATCGGTCACCTGTAGCCGATCCATTAACCCTCTCCATTTGAACCATTCGGTTGCGTTAAGTCCCAGTGATTCGAAAGGTATCACTGTTTTGTCTGGTCTTAGTAAATCTGAAATATACTTTATCCCTACTTCCTTCCAATGTTTAAGAAAAATCATTATTTGATTAATTTTGATTAATTTATTGTACCATAAATATGTTTTTCCCGAGCCACGTGCTTGCAGGCGCCGCCTCTTTTGCCTTAGTGAGCCAATCATCTTATATTGTAGCATGTGATGTATGTTTTACCAGACTATTATGTGGAGTATTGTCCTTTGGATTGAGGGTAAGGTTCACCTCAATGTAAAACAATGCAAGTTTGATAAAAGAAGCAATTACACTGTTAACCCGTTGACATGAAGGTACTGTAGTGACTCTAAAAGGGGCAATCGACATGAAGGTACTGTAGTGACTCTTAAACGGGCAATAGGGATTACACTACATCTCTGAACGTTCGTGCACTTGAAATTTGGTTGATGGAAATAGAGCGTCTAAGGCTTTGAGATGCTTTCGCAGTTGATAAATGCTAGCGGTCTGGTTGATCTCCTAATGTCGCTATCGGTCACCTGTAGCTGATCAATTAACCCTCTCCATTTGAACCATTCGGTTGCGTTTAGTCCCAGTGATTCGAAAGGTATCACTGTTTTGTCTGGTCTTAGTAAATCTGAAATATACTTTATCCCTACTTCCTTCCAATGTTTATGAAAAATCATTCTTTGATTAATTTTGATTAATTTATTGTACCATAAATATGTTTTTCCCGAGCCACGTGCTTGCAGGCGCCGCCTCTTTTGCCTCAGTGAGCCAATCATCTTATATTGTAGCATGTGATGTATGTTTTACCAGACTATTATGTGGAGTATTGTCCTTTGGATTGAGGGTAAGGTTCACCTCAATGTAAAACAATGCAAGTTTGATAAAAGAAGCAATTACACTGTTAACCCGTTGACATGAAGGTACTGTAGTGACTCTAAAAGGGGCAATCGACATGAAGGTACTGTAGTGACTCTTAAACGGGCAATAGGGATTACACTACATCACTGAACGTTCGTGCACTTGAAATTTGGTTGATGGAAATAGAGCGTCTAAGGCTTTGAGATGCCTTCGCAGTTGGTAAATGCTAGCGGTCTGGTTGATCTCCTAATGTCGCTATCGGTCACCTGTAGCCGATCCATTAACCCTCTCCATTTGAACCATTCGGTTGCGTTTAGTCCCAGTGATTCGAAAGGTATCACTGTTTTGTCTGGTCTTAGTAAATCTGAAATATACTTTATCCCTACTTCCTTCCAATGTTTATGAAAAATCATTCTTTGATTAATTTTGATTAATTTATTGTACCATAAATATGTTTTTCCCGAGCCACGTGCTTGCAGGCGCCGCCTCTTTTGCCTTAGTGAGCCAATCATCTTATATTGTAGCATGTGATGTATGTTTTACCAGACTATTATGTGGAGTATTGTCCTTTGGATTGAGGGTAAGGTTCACCTCAATGTAAAACAATGCAAGTTTGATAAAAGAAGCAATTACACTGTTAACCCGTTGACATGAAGGTACTGTAGTGACTCTAAAAGGGGCAATCGACATGAAGGTACTGTAGTGACTCTTAAACGGGCAATAGGGATTACACTACATCACTGAACGTTCGTGCACTTGAAATTTGGTTGATGGAAATAGAGCGTCTAAGGCTTTGAGATGCCTTCGCAGTTGGTAAATGCTAGCGGTCTGGTTGATCTCCTAATGTCGCTATCGGTCACCTGTAGCCGATCCATTAACCCTCTCCATTTGAACCATTCGGTTGCGTTTAGTCCCAGTGATTCGAAAGGTATCACTGTTTTGTCTGGTCTTAGTAAATCTGAAATATACTTTATCCCTACTTCCTTCCAATGTTTATGAAAAATCATTCTTTGATTAATTTTGATTAATTTATTGTACCATAAATATGTTTTTCCCGAGCCACGTGCTTGCAGGTGCCGCCTCTTTTGCCTTAGTGAGCCAATCATCTTATATTGTAGCATGTGATGTATGTTTTACCAGACTATTATGTGGAGTATTGTCCTTTGGATTGAGGGTACGGTTCACCTCAATGTAAAACAATGCAAGTTTGATAAAAGAAGCAATTACACTGTTAACCCGTTGACATGAAGGTACTGTAGTGACTCTAAAAGGGGCAATCGACATGAAGGTACTGTAGTGACTCTTAAACGGGCAATAGGGATTACACTACATCTCTGAACGTTCGTGCACTTGAAATTTGGTTGATGGAAATAGAGCGTCTAAGGCTTTGAGATGCCTTCGCAGTTGATAAATGCTAGCGGTCTGGTTGATCTCCTAATGTCGCTATCGGTCACCTGTAGCTGATCCATTAACCCTCTCCATTTGAACCATTCGGTTGCGTTTAGTCCCAGTGATTCGAAAGGTATCACAGTGTTTTGTCTGGTCTTAGTAAATCTGAAATATACTTTATCCCTACTTCCTTCCAATGTTTATGAAAAATCATTCTTTGATTAATTTTGATTAATTTATTGTACCATAAATATGTTTTTCCCGAGCCACGTGCTTGCAGGCGCCGCCTCTTTTGCCTCAGTGAGCCAATCATCTTATATTGTAGCATGTGATGTATGTTTTACCAGACTATTATGTGGAGTATTGTCCTTTGGATTGAGGGTAAGGTTCACCTCAATGTAAAACAATGCAAGTTTGATAAAAGAAGCAATTACACTGTTAACCCGTTGACATGAAGGTACTGTAGTGACTCTAAAAGGGGCAATCGACATGAAGGTACTGTAGTGACTCTTAAACGGGCAATAGGGATTACACTACATCACTGAACGTTCGTGCACTTGAAATTTGGTTGATGGAAATAGAGCGTCTAAGGCTTTGAGATGCCTTCGCAGTTGGTAAATGCTAGCGGTCTGGTTGATCTCCTAATGTCGCTATCGGTCACCTGTAGCCGATCCATTAACCCTCTCCATTTGAACCATTCGGTTGCGTTTAGTCCCAGTGATTCGAAAGGTATCACTGTTTTGTCTGGTCTTAGTAAATCTGAAATATACTTTATCCCTACTTCCTTCCAATGTTTATGAAAAATCATTCTTTGATTAATTTTGATTAATTTATTGTACCATAAATATGTTTTTCCCGAGCCACGTGCTTGCAGGTGCCGCCTCTTTTGCCTTAGTGAGCCAATCATCTTATATTGTAGCATGTGATGTATGTTTTACCAGACTATTATGTGGAGTATTGTCCTTTGGATTGAGGGTACGGTTCACCTCAATGTAAAACAATGCAAGTTTGATAAAAGAAGCAATTACACTGTTAACCCGTTGACATGAAGGTACTGTAGTGACTCTAAAAGGGGCAATCGACATGAAGGTACTGTAGTGACTCTTAAACGGGCAATAGGGATTACACTACATCTCTGAACGTTCGTGCACTTGAAATTTGGTTGATGGAAATAGAGCGTCTAAGGCTTTGAGATGCCTTCGCAGTTGATAAATGCTAGCGGTCTGGTTGATCTCCTAATGTCGCTATCGGTCACCTGTAGCTGATCCATTAACCCTCTCCATTTGAACCATTCGGTTGCGTTTAGTCCCAGTGATTCGAAAGGTATCACAGTGTTTTGTCTGGTCTTAGTAAATCTGAAATATACTTTATCCCTACTTCCTTCCAATGTTTATGAAAAATCATTCTTTGATTAATTTTGATTAATTTATTGTACCATAAATATGTTTTTCCCGAGCCACGTGCTTGCAGGCGCCGCCTCTTTTGCCTCAGTGAGCCAATCATCTTATATTGTAGCATGTGATGTATGTTTTACCAGACTATTATGTGGAGTATTGTCCTTTGGATTGAGGGTAAGGTTCACCTCAATGTAAAACAATGCAAGTTTGATAAAAGAAGCAATTACACTGTTAACCCGTTGACATGAAGGTACTGTAGTGACTCTAAAAGGGGCAATCGACATGAAGGTACTGTAGTGACTCTTAAACGGGCAATAGGGATTACACTACATCACTGAACGTTCGTGCACTTGAAATTTGGTTGATGGAAATAGAGCGTCTAAGGCTTTGAGATGCCTTCGCAGTTGGTAAATGCTAGCGGTCTGGTTGATCTCCTAATGTCGCTATCGGTCACCTGTAGCCGATCCATTAACCCTCTCCATTTGAACCATTCGGTTGCGTTTAGTCCCAGTGATTCGAAAGGTATCACTGTATTGTCTGGTCTTAGTAAATCTGAAATATACTTTATCCCTACTTCCTTCCAATGTTTATGAAAAATCATTCTTTGATTAATTTTGATTAATTTATTGTACCATAAATATGTTTTTCCCGAGCCACGTGCTTGCAGGTGCCGCCTCTTTTGCCTTAGTGAGCCAATCATCTTATATTGTAGCATGTGATGTATGTTTTACCAGACTATTATGTGGAGTATTGTCCTTTGGATTGAGGGTACGGTTCACCTCAATGTAAAACAATGCAAGTTTGATAAAAGAAGCAATTACACTGTTAACCCGTTGACATGAAGGTACTGTAGTGACTCTAAAAGGGGCAATCGACATGAAGGTACTGTAGTGACTCTTAAACGGGCAATAGGGATTACACTACATCACTGAACGTTCGTGCACTTGAAATTTGGTTGATGGAAATAGAGCGTCTAAGGCTTTGAGATGCCTTCGCAGTTGGTAAATGCTAGCGGTCTGGTTGATCTCCTAATGTCGCTATCGGTCACCTGTAGCTGATCCATTAACCCTCTCCATTTGAACCATTCGGTTGCGTTTAGTCCCAGTGATTCGAAAGGTATCACTGTATTGTCTGGTCTTAGTAAATCTGAAATATACTTTATCCCTACTTCCTTCCAATGTTTATGAAAAATCATTCTTTGATTAATTTTGATTAATTTATTGTACCATAAATATGTTTTTCCCGAGCCACGTGCTTGCAGGTGCCGCCTCTTTTGCCTTAGTGAGCCAATCATCTTATATTGTAGCATGTGATGTATGTTTTACCAGACTATTATGTGGAGTATTGTCCTTTGGATTGAGGGTACGGTTCACCTCAATGTAAAACAATGCAAGTTTGATAAAAGAAGCAATTACACTGTTAACCCGTTGACATGAAGGTACTGTAGTGACTCTAAAAGGGGCAATCGACATGAAGGTACTGTAGTGACTCTTAAACGGGCAATAGGGATTACACTACATCTCTGAACGTTCGTGCACTTGAAATTTGGTTGATGGAAATAGAGCGTCTAAGGCTTTGAGATGCCTTCGCAGTTGATAAATGTTAGCGGTCTGGTTGATCTCCTAATGTCGCTATCGGTCACCTGTAGCTGATCCATTAACCCTCTCCATTTGAACCATTCGGTTGCGTTTAGTCCCAGTGATTCGAAAGGTATCACTGTTTTGTCTGGTCTTAGTAAATCTGAAATATACTTTATCCCTACTTCCTTCCAATGTTTATGAAAAATCATTCTTTGATTAATTTTGATTAATTTATTGTACCATAAATATGTTTTTCCCGAGCCACGTGCTTGCAGGTGCCGCCTCTTTTGCCTTAGTGAGCCAATCATCTTATATTGTAGCATGTGATGTATGTTTTACCAGACTATTATGTGGAGTATTGTCCTTTGGATTGAGGGTACGGTTCACCTCAATGTAAAACAATGCAAGTTTGATAAAAGAAGCAATTACACTGTTAACCCGTTGACATGAAGGTACTGTAGTGACTCTAAAAGGGGCAATCGACATGAAGGTACTGTAGTGACTCTTAAACGGGCAATAGGGATTACACTACATCTCTGAACGTTCGTGCACTTGAAATTTGGTTGATGGAAATAGAGCGTCTAAGGCTTTGAGATGCCTTCGCAGTTGATAAATGCTAGCGGTCTGGTTGATCTCCTAATGTCGCTATCGGTCACCTGTAGCTGATCCATTAACCCTCTCCATTTGAACCATTCGGTTGCGTTTAGTCCCAGTGATTCGAAAGGTATCACAGTGTTTTGTCTGGTCTTAGTAAATCTGAAATATACTTTATCCCTACTTCCTTCCAATGTTTATGAAAAATCATTCTTTGATTAATTTTGATTAATTTATTGTACCATAAATATGTTTTTCCCGAGCCACGTGCTTGCAGGCGCCGCCTCTTTTGCCTCAGTGAGCCAATCATCTTATATTGTAGCATGTGATGTATGTTTTACCAGACTATTATGTGGAGTATTGTCCTTTGGATTGAGGGTAAGGTTCACCTCAATGTAAAACAATGCAAGTTTGATAAAAGAAGCAATTACACTGTTAACCCGTTGACATGAAGGTACTGTAGTGACTCTAAAAGGGGCAATCGACATGAAGGTACTGTAGTGACTCTTAAACGGGCAATAGGGATTACACTACATCACTGAACGTTCGTGCACTTGAAATTTGGTTGATGGAAATAGAGCGTCTAAGGCTTTGAGATGCCTTCGCAGTTGGTAAATGCTAGCGGTCTGGTTGATCTCCTAATGTCGCTATCGGTCACCTGTAGCCGATCCATTAACCCTCTCCATTTGAACCATTCGGTTGCGTTTAGTCCCAGTGATTCGAAAGGTATCACTGTTTTGTCTGGTCTTAGTAAATCTGAAATATACTTTATCCCTACTTCCTTCCAATGTTTATGAAAAATCATTATTTGATTAATTTTGATTAATTTATTGTACCATAAATATGTTTTTCCCGAGCCACGTGCTTGCAGGTGCCGCCTCTTTTGCCTTAGTGAGCCAATCATCTTATATTGTAGCATGTGATGTATGTTTTACCAGACTATTATGTGGAGTATTGTCCTTTGGATTGAGGGTACGGTTCACCTCAATGTAAAACAATGCAAGTTTGATAAAAGAAGCAATTACACTGTTAACCCGTTGACATGAAGGTACTGTAGTGACTCTAAAAGGGGCAATCGACATGAAGGTACTGTAGTGACTCTTAAACGGGCAATAGGGATTACACTACATCACTGAACGTTCGTGCACTTGAAATTTGGTTGATGGAAATAGAGCGTCTAAGGCTTTGAGATGCCTTCGCAGTTGGTAAATGCTAGCGGTCTGGTTGATCTCCTAATGTCGCTATCGGTCACCTGTAGCTGATCCATTAACCCTCTCCATTTGAACCATTCGGTTGCGTTTAGTCCCAGTGATTCGAAAGGTATCACTGTTTTGTCTGGTCTTAGTAAATCTGAAATATACTTTATCCCTACTTCCTTCCAATGTTTATGAAAAATCATTCTTTGATTAATTTTGATTAATTTATTGTACCATAAATATGTTTTTCCCGAGCCACGTGCTTGCAGGTGCCGCCTCTTTTGCCTTAGTGAGCCAATCATCTTATATTGTAGCATGTGATGTATGTTTTACCAGACTATTATGTGGAGTATTGTCCTTTGGATTGAGGGTACGGTTCACCTCAATGTAAAACAATGCAAGTTTGATAAAAGAAGCAATTACACTGTTAACCCGTTGACATGAAGGTACTGTAGTGACTCTAAAAGGGGCAATCGACATGAAGGTACTGTAGTGACTCTTAAACGGGCAATAGGGATTACACTACATCTCTGAACGTTCGTGCACTTGAAATTTGGTTGATGGAAATAGAGCGTCTAAGGCTTTGAGATGCCTTCGCAGTTGATAAATGTTAGCGGTCTGGTTGATCTCCTAATGTCGCTATCGGTCACCTGTAGCTGATCCATTAACCCTCTCCATTTGAACCATTCGGTTGCGTTTAGTCCCAGTGATTCGAAAGGTATCACTGTTTTGTCTGGTCTTAGTAAATCTGAAATATACTTTATCCCTACTTCCTTCCAATGTTTAAGAAAAATCATTATTTGATTAATTTTGATTAATTTATTGTACCATAAATATGTTTTTCCCGAGCCACGTGCTTGCAGGCGCCGCCTCTTTTGCCTTAGTGAGCCAATCATCTTATATTGTAGCATGTGATGTATGTTTTACCAGACTATTATGTGGAGTATTGTCCTTTGGATTGAGGGTAAGGTTCACCTCAATGTAAAACAATGCAAGTTTGATAAAAGAAGCAATTACACTGTTAACCCGTTGACATGAAGGTACTGTAGTGACTCTAAAAGGGGCAATCGACATGAAGGTACTGTAGTGACTCTTAAACGGGCAATAGGGATTACACTACATCTCTGAACGTTCGTGCACTTGAAATTTGGTTGATGGAAATAGAGCGTCTAAGGCTTTGAGATGCCTTCGCAGTTGATAAATGCTAGCGGTCTGGTTGATCTCCTAATGTCGCTATCGGTCACCTGTAGCTGATCCATTAACCCTCTCCATTTGAACCATTCGGTTGCGTTTAGTCCCAGTGATTCGAAAGGTATCACAGTGTTTTGTCTGGTCTTAGTAAATCTGAAATATACTTTATCCCTACTTCCTTCCAATGTTTATGAAAAATCATTCTTTGATTAATTTTGATTAATTTATTGTACCATAAATATGTTTTTCCCGAGCCACGTGATTGCAGGCGCCGCCTCTTTTGCCTCAGTGAGCCAATCATCTTATATTGTAGCATGTGATGTATGTTTTACCAGACTATTATGTGGAGTATTGTCCTTTGGATTGAGGGTAAGGTTCACCTCAATGTAAAACAATGCAAGTTTGATAAAAGAAGCAATTACACTGTTAACCCGTTGACATGAAGGTACTGTAGTGACTCTAAAAGGGGCAATCGACATGAAGGTACTGTAGTGACTCTTAAACGGGCAATAGGGATTACACTACATCACTGAACGTTCGTGCACTTGAAATTTGGTTGATGGAAATAGAGCGTCTAAGGCTTTGAGATGCCTTCGCAGTTGGTAAATGCTAGCGGTCTGGTTGATCTCCTAATGTTGCTATCGGTCACCTGTAGCCGATCCATTAACCCTCTCCATTTGAACCATTCGGTTGCGTTTAGTCCCAGTGATTCGAAAGGTATCACTGTTTTGTCTGGTCTTAGTAAATCTGAAATATACTTTATCCCTACTTCCTTCCAATGTTTATGAAAAATCATTCTTTGATTAATTTTGATTAATTTATTGTACCATAAATATGTTTTTCCCGAGCCACGTGCTTGCAGGTGCCGCCTCTTTTGCCTTAGTGAGCCAATCATCTTATATTGTAGCATGTGATATATGTTTTACCAGACTATTATGTGGAGTATTGTCCTTTGGATTGAGGGTACGGTTCACCTCAATGTAAAACAATGCAAGTTTGATAAAAGAAGCAATTACACTGTTAACCCGTTGACATGAAGGTACTGTAGTGACTCTAAAAGGGGCAATCGACATGAAGGTACTGTAGTGACTCTTAAACGGGCAATAGGGATTACACTACATCACTGAACGTTCGTGCACTTGAAATTTGGTTGATGGAAATAGAGCGTCTAAGGCTTTGAGATGCCTTCGCAGTTGGTAAATGCTAGCGGTCTGGTTGATCTCCTAATGTCGCTATCGGTCACCTGTAGCCGATCCATTAACCCTCTCCATTTGAACCATTCGGTTGCGTTTAGTCCCAGTGATTCGAAAGGTATCACTGTTTTGTCTGGTCTTAGTAAATCTGAAATATACTTTATCCCTACTTCCTTCCAATGTTTATGAAAAATCATTCTTTGATTAATTTTGATTAATTTATTGTACCATAAATATGTTTTTCCCGAGCCACGTGCTTGCAGGTGCCACCTCTTTTGCCTTAGTGAGCCAATCATCTTATATTGTAGCATGTGATGTATGTTTTACCAGACTATTATGTGGAGTATTGTCCTTTGGATTGAGGGTACGGTTCACCTCAATGTAAAACAATGCAAGTTTGATAAAAGAAGCAATTACACTGTTAACCCGTTGACATGAAGGTACTGTAGTGACTCTAAAAGGGGCAATCGACATGAAGGTACTGTAGTGACTCTTAAACGGGCAATAGGGATTACACTACATCTCTGAACGTTCGTGCACTTGAAATTTGGTTGATGGAAATAGAGCGTCTAAGGCTTTGAGATGCCTTCGCAGTTGATAAATGCTAGCAGTCTGGTTGATCTCCTAATGTCGCTATCGGTCACCTGTAGCTGATCCATTAACCCTCTCCATTTGAACCATTCGGTTGCGTTTAGTCCCAGTGATTCGAAAGGTATCACAGTGTTTTGTCTGGTCTTAGTAAATCTGAAATATACTTTATCCCTACTTCCTTCCAATGTTTATGAAAAATCATTCTTTGATTAATTTTGATTAATTTATTGTACCATAAATATGTTTTTCCCGAGCCACGTGCTTGCAGGCGCCGCCTCTTTTGCCTCAGTGAGCCAATCATCTTATATTGTAGCATGTGATGTATGTTTTACCAGACTATTATGTGGAGTATTGTCCTTTGGATTGAGGGTAAGGTTCACCTCAATATAAAACAATGCAAGTTTGATAAAAGAAGCAATTACACTGTTAACCCGTTGACATGAAGGTACTGTAGTGACTCTAAAAGGGGCAATCGACATGAAGGTACTGTAGTGACTCTTAAACGGGCAATAGGGATTACACTACATCACTGAACGTTCGTGCACTTGAAATTTGGTTGATGGAAATAGAGCGTCTAAGGCTTTGAGATGCCTTCGCAGTTGGTAAATGCTAGCGGTCTGGTTGATCTCCTAATGTCGCTATCGGTCACCTGTAGCCGATCCATTAACCCTCTCCATTTGAACCATTCGGTTGCGTTTAGTCCCAGTGATTCGAAAGGTATCACTGTTTTGTCTGGTCTTAGTAAATCTGAAATATACTTTATCCCTACTTCCTTCCAATGTTTATGAAAAATCATTCTTTGATTAATTTTGATTAATTTATTGTACCATAAATATGTTTTTCCCGAGCCACGTGCTTGCAGGTGCCGCCTCTTTTGCCTTAGTGAGCCAATCATCTTATATTGTAGCATGTGATGTATGTTTTACCAGACTATTATGTGGAGTATTGTCCTTTGGATTGAGGGTACGGTTCACCTCAATGTAAAACAATGCAAGTTTGATAAAAGAAGCAATTACACTGTTAACCCGTTGACATGAAGGTACTGTAGTGACTCTAAAAGGGGCAATCGACATGAAGGTACTGTAGTGACTCTTAAACGGGCAATAGGGATTACACTACATCACTGAACGTTCGTGCACTTGAAATTTGGTTGATGGAAATAGAGCGTCTAAGGCTTTGAGATGCCTTCGCAGTTGGTAAATGCTAGCGGTCTGGTTGATCTCCTAATGTCGCTATCGGTCACCTGTAGCCGATCCATTAACCCTCTCCATTTGAACCATTCGGTTGCGTTTAGTCCCAGTGATTCGAAAGGTATCACTGTTTTGTCTGGTCTTAGTAAATCTGAAATATACTTTATCCCTACTTCCTTCCAATGTTTATGAAAAATCATTCTTTGATTAATTTTGATTAATTTATTGTACCATAAATATGTTTTTCCCGAGCCACGTGCTTGCAGGTGCCGCCTCTTTTGCCTTAGTGAGCCAATCATCTTATATTGTAGCATGTGATGTATGTTTTACCAGACTATTATGTGGAGTATTGTCCTTTGGATTGAGGGTACGGTTCACCTCAATGTAAAACAATGCAAGTTTGATAAAAGAAGCAATTACACTGTTAACCCGTTGACATGAAGGTACTGTAGTGACTCTAAAAGGGGCAATCGACATGAAGGTACTGTAGTGACTCTTAAACGGGCAATAGGGATTACACTACATCTCTGAACGTTCGTGCACTTGAAATTTGGTTGATGGAAATAGAGCGTCTAAGGCTTTGAGATGCCTTCGCAGTTGATAAATGCTAGCGGTCTGGTTGATCTCCTAATGTCGCTATCGGTCACCTGTAGCTGATCCATTAACCCTCTCCATTTGAACCATTCGGTTGCGTTTAGTCCCAGTGATTCGAAAGGTATCACTGTTTTGTCTGGTCTTAGTAAATCTGAAATATACTTTATCCCTACTTCCTTCCAATGTTTAAGAAAAATCATTATTTGATTAATTTTGATTAATTTATTGTACCATAAATATGTTTTTCCCGAGCCACGTGCTTGCAGGCGCCGCCTCTTTTGCCTTAGTGAGCCAATCATCTTATATTGTAGCATGTGATGTATGTTTTACCAGACTATTATGTGGAGTATTGTCCTTTGGATTGAGGGTAAGGTTCACCTCAATGTAAAACAATGCAAGTTTGATAAAAGAAGCAATTACACTGTTAACCCGTTGACATGAAGGTACTGTAGTGACTCTAAAAGGGGCAATCGACATGAAGGTACTGTAGTGACTCTTAAACGGGCAATAGGGATTACACTACATCACTGAACGTTCGTGCACTTGAAATTTGGTTGATGGAAATAGAGCGTCTAAGGCTTTGAGATGCCTTCGCAGTTGGTAAATGCTAGCGGTCTGGTTGATCTCCTAATGTCGCTATCGGTCACCTGTAGCCGATCCATTAACCCTCTCCATTTGAACCATTCGGTTGCGTTTAGTCCCAGTGATTCGAAAGGTATCACTGTTTTGTCTGGTCTTAGTAAATCTGAAATATACTTTATCCCTACTTCCTTCCAATGTTTATGAAAAATCATTCTTTGATTAATTTTGATTAATTTATTGTACCATAAATATGTTTTTCCCGAGCCACGTGCTTGCAGGCGCCGCCTCTTTTGCCTTAGTGAGCCAATCATCTTATATTGTAGCATGTGATGTATGTTTTACCAGACTATTATGTGGAGTATTGTCCTTTGGATTGAGGGTACGGTTCACCTCAATGTAAAACAATGCAAGTTTGATAAAAGAAGCAATTACACTGTTAACCCGTTGACATGAAGGTACTGTAGTGACTCTAAAAGGGGCAATCGACATGAAGGTACTGTAGTGACTCTTAAACGGGCAATAGGGATTACACTACATCTCTGAACGTTCGTGCACTTGAAATTTGGTTGATGGAAATAGAGCGTCTAAGGCTTTGAGATGCCTTCGCAGTTGATAAATGCTAGCGGTCTGGTTGATCTCCTAATGTCGCTATCGGTCACCTGTAGCTGATCCATTAACCCTCTCCATTTGAACCATTCGGTTGCGTTTAGTCCCAGTGATTCGAAAGGTATCACAGTGTTTTGTCTGGTCTTAGTAAATCTGAAATATACTTTATCCCTACTTCCTTCCAATGTTTATGAAAAATCATTCTTTGATTAATTTTGATTAATTTATTGTACCATAAATATGTTTTTCCCGAGCCACGTGCTTGCAGGCGCCGCCTCTTTTGCCTCAGTGAGCCAATCATCTTATATTGTAGCATGTGATGTATGTTTTACCAGACTATTATGTGGAGTATTGTCCTTTGGATTGAGGGTAAGGTTCACCTCAATGTAAAACAATGCAAGTTTGATAAAAGAAGCAATTACACTGTTAACCCGTTGACATGAAGGTACTGTAGTGACTCTAAAAGGGGCAATCGACATGAAGGTACTGTAGTGACTCTTAAACGGGCAATAGGGATTACACTACATCACTGAACGTTCGTGCACTTGAAATTTGGTTGATGGAAATAGAGCGTCTAAGGCTTTGAGATGCCTTCGCAGTTGGTAAATGCTAGCGGTCTGGTTGATCTCCTAATGTCGCTATCGGTCACCTGTAGCCGATCCATTAACCCTCTCCATTTGAACCATTCGGTTGCGTTTAGTCCCAGTGATTCGAAAGGTATCACTGTTTTGTCTGGTCTTAGTAAATCTGAAATATACTTTATCCCTACTTCCTTCCAATGTTTATGAAAAATCATTCTTTGATTAATTTTGATTAATTTATTGTACCATAAATATGTTTTTCCCGAGCCACGTGCTTGCAGGTGCCGCCTCTTTTGCCTTAGTGAGCCAATCATCTTATATTGTAGCATGTGATGTATGTTTTACCAGACTATTATGTGGAGTATTGTCCTTTGGATTGAGGGTACGGTTCACCTCAATGTAAAACAATGCAAGTTTGATAAAAGAAGCAATTACACTGTTAACCCGTTGACATGAAGGTACTGTAGTGACTCTAAAAGGGGCAATCGACATGAAGGTACTGTAGTGACTCTTAAACGGGCAATAGGGATTACACTACATCACTGAACGTTCGTGCACTTGAAATTTGGTTGATGGAAATAGAGCGTCTAAGGCTTTGAGATGCCTTCGCAGTTGGTAAATGCTAGCGGTCTGGTTGATCTCCTAATGTCGCTATCGGTCACCTGTAGCTGATCCATTAACCCTCTCCATTTGAACCATTCGGTTGCGTTTAGTCCCAGTGATTCGAAAGGTATCACTGTTTTGTCTGGTCTTAGTAAATCTGAAATATACTTTATCCCTACTTCCTTCCAATGTTTATGAAAAATCATTCTTTGATTAATTTTGATTAATTTATTGTACCATAAATATGTTTTTCCCGAGCCACGTGCTTGCAGGTGCCGCCTCTTTTGCCTTAGTGAGCCAATCATCTTATATTGTAGCATGTGATGTATGTTTTACCAGACTATTATGTGGAGTATTGTCCTTTGGATTGAGGGTACGGTTCACCTCAATGTAAAACAATGCAAGTTTGATAAAAGAAGCAATTACACTGTTAACCCGTTGACATGAAGGTACTGTAGCGACTCTAAAAGGGGCAATCGACATGAAGGTACTGTAGTGACTCTTAAACGGGCAATAGGGATTACACTACATCTCTGAACGTTCGTGCACTTGAAATTTGGTTGATGGAAATAGAGCGTCTAAGGCTTTGAGATGCCTTCGCAGTTGATAAATGCTAGCGGTCTGGTTGATCTCCTAATGTCGCTATCGGTCACCTGTAGCTGATCCATTAACCCTCTCCATTTGAACCATTCGGTTGCGTTTAGTCCCAGTGATTCGAAAGGTATCACTGTTTTGTCTGGTCTTAGTAAATCTGAAATATACTTTATCCCTACTTCCTTCCAATGTTTAAGAAAAATCATTATTTGATTAATTTTGATTAATTTATTGTACCATAAATATGTTTTTCCCGAGCCACGTGCTTGCAGGCGCCGCCTCTTTTGCCTTAGTGAGCCAATCATCTTATATTGTAGCATGTGATGTATGTTTTACCAGACTATTATGTGGAGTATTGTCCTTTGGATTGAGGGTAAGGTTCACCTCAATGTAAAACAATGCATGTTTGATAAAAGAAGCAATTACACTGTTAACCCGTTGACATGAAGGTACTGTAGTGACTCTAAAAGGGGCAATCGACATGAAGGTACTGTAGTGACTCTTAAACGGGCAATAGGGATTACACTACATCACTGAACGTTCGTGCACTTGAAATTTGGTTGATGGAAATAGAGCGTCTAAGGCTTTGAGATGCCTTCGCAGTTGGTAAATGCTAGCGGTCTGGTTGATCTCCTAATGTCGCTATCGGTCACCTGTAGCCGATCCATTAACCCTCTCCATTTGAACCATTCGGTTGCGTTTAGTCCCAGTGATTCGAAAGGTATCACAGTGTTTTGTCTGGTCTTAGTAAATCTGAAATATACTTTATCCCTACTTCCTTCCAATGTTTATGAAAAATCATTCTTTGATTAATTTTGATTAATTTATTGTACCATAAATATGTTTTTCCCGAGCCACGTGCTTGCAGGTGCCGCCTCTTTTGCCTTAGTGAGCCAATCATCTTATATTGTAGCATGTGATGTATGTTTTACCAGACTATTATGTGGAGTATTGTCCTTTGGATTGAGGGTACGGTTCACCTCAATGTAAAACAATGCAAGTTTGATAAAAGAAGCAATTACACTGTTAACCCGTTGACATGAAGGTACTGTAGAGACTCTAAAAGGGGCAATCGACATGAAGGTACTGTAGTGACTCTTAAACGGGCAATAGGGATTACACTACATCTCTGAACGTTCGTGCACTTGAAATTTGGTTGATGGAAATAGAGCGTCTAAGGCTTTGAGATGCCTTCGCAGTTGATAAATGCTAGCGGTCTGGTTGATCTCCTAATGTCGCTATCGGTCACCTGTAGCTGATCCATTAACCCTCTCCATTTGAACCATTCGGTTGCGTTTAGTCCCAGTGATTCGAAAGGTATCACAGTGTTTTGTCTGGTCTTAGTAAATCTGAAATATACTTTATCCCTACTTCCTTCCAATGTTTATGAAAAATCATTCTTTGATTAATTTTGATTAATTTATTGTACCATAAATATGTTTTTCCCGAGCCACGTGCTTGCAGGCGCCGCCTCTTTTGCCTCAGTGAGCCAATCATCTTATATCGTAGCATGTGATGTATGTTTTACCAGACTATTATGTGGAGTATTGTCCTTTGGATTGAGGGTAAGGTTCACCTCAATGTAAAACAATGCAAGTTTGATAAAAGAAGCAATTACACTGTTAACCCGTTGACATGAAGGTACTGTAGTGACTCTAAAAGGGGCAATCGACATGAAGGTACTGTAGTGACTCTTAAACGGGCAATAGGGATTACACTACATCACTGAACGTTCGTGCACTTGAAATTTGGTTGATGGAAATAGAGCGTCTAAGGCTTTGAGATGCCTTCGCAGTTGGTAAATGCTAGCGGTCTGGTTGATCTCCTAATGTCGCTATCGGTCACCTGTAGCCGATCCATTAACCCTCTCCATTTGAACCATTCGGTTGCGTTTAGTCCCAGTGATTCGAAAGGTATCACTGTTTTGTCTGGTCTTAGTAAATCTGAAATATACTTTATCCCTACTTCCTTCCAATGTTTATGAAAAATCATTCTTTGATTAATTTTGATTAATTTATTGTACCATAAATATGTTTTTCCCGAGCCACGTGCTTGCAGGTGCCGCCTCTTTTGCCTTAGTGAGCCAATCATCTTATATTGTAGCATGTGATGTATGTTTTACCAGACTATTATGTGGAGTATTGTCCTTTGGATTGAGGGTACGGTTCACCTCAATGTAAAACAATGCAAGTTTGATAAAAGAAGCAATTACACTGTTAACCCGTTGACATGAAGGTACTGTAGTGACTCTAAAAGGGGCAATCGACATGAAGGTACTGTAGTGACTCTTAAACGGGCAATAGGGATTACACTACATCACTGAACGTTCGTGCACTTGAAATTTGGTTGATGGAAATAGAGCGTCTAAGGCTTTGAGATGCCTTCGCAGTTGGTAAATGCTAGCGGTCTGGTTGATCTCCTAATGTCGCTATCGGTCACCTGTAGCTGATCCATTAACCCTCTCCATTTGAACCATTCGGTTGCGTTTAGTCCCAGTGATTCGAAAGGTATCACTGTTTTGTCTGGTCTTAGTAAATCTGAAATATACTTTATCCCTACTTCCTTCCAATGTTTAAGAAAAATCATTATTTGATTAATTTTGATTAATTTATTGTACCATAAATATGTTTTTCCCGAGCCACGTGCTTGCAGGCGCCGCCTCTTTTGCCTTAGTGAGCCAATCATCTTATATTGTAGCATGTGATGTATGTTTTACCAGACTATTATGTGGAGTATTGTCCTTTGGATTGAGGGTAAGGTTCACCTCAATGTAAAACAATGCAAGTTTGATAAAAGAAGCAATTACACTGTTAACCCGTTGACATGAAGGTACTGTAGTGACTCTAAAAGGGGCAATCGACATGAAGGTACTGTAGTGACTCTTAAACGGGCAATAGGGATTACACTACATCACTGAACGTTCGTGCACTTGAAATTTGGTTGATGGGAATAGAGCGTCTAAGGCTTTGAGATGCCTTCGCAGTTGGTAAATGCTAGCGGTCTGGTTGATCTCCTAATGTCGCTATCGGTCACCTGTAGCTGATCCATTAACCCTCTCCATTTGAACCATTCGGTTGCGTTTAGTCCCAGTGATTCGAAAGGTATCACTGTTTTGTCTGGTCTTAGTAAATCTGAAATATACTTTATCCCTACTTCCTTCCAATGTTTATGAAAAATCATTCTTTGATTAATTTTGATTAATTTATTGTACCATAAATATGTTTTTCCCGAGCCACGTGCTTGCAGGTGCCGCCTCTTTTGCCTTAGTGAGCCAATCATCTTATATTGTAGCATGTGATGTATGTTTTACCAGACTATTATGTGGAGTATTGTCCTTTGGATTGAGGGTACGGTTCACCTCAATGTAAAACAATGCAAGTTTGATAAAAGAAGCAATTACACTGTTAACCCGTTGACATGAAGGTACTGTAGTGACTCTAAAAGGGGCAATCGACATGAAGGTACTGTAGTGACTCTTAAACGGGCAATAGGGATTACACTACATCTCTGAACGTTCGTGCACTTGAAATTTGGTTGATGGAAATAGAGCGTCTAAGGCTTTGAGATGCCTTCGCAGTTGATAAATGCTAGCGGTCTGGTTGATCTCCTAATGTCGCTATCGGTCACCTGTAGCTGATCCATTAACCCTCTCCATTTGAACCATTCGGTTGCGTTTAGTCCCAGTGATTCGAAAGGTATCACTGTTTTGTCTGGTCTTAGTAAATCTGAAATATACTTTATCCCTACTTCCTTCCAATGTTTAAGAAAAATCATTATTTGATTAATTTTGATTAATTTATTGTACCATAAATATGTTTTTCCCGAGCCACGTGCTTGCAGGCGCCGCCTCTTTTGCCTTAGTGAGCCAATCATCTTATATTGTAGCATGTGATGTATGTTTTACCAGACTATTATGTGGAGTATTGTCCTTTGGATTGAGGGTAAGGTTCACCTCAATGTAAAACAATGCAAGTTTGATAAAAGAAGCAATTACACTGTTAACCCGTTGACATGAAGGTACTGTAGTGACTCTAAAAGGGGCAATCGACATGAAGGTACTGTAGTGACTCTTAAACGGGCAATAGGGATTACACTACATCACTGAACGTTCGTGCACTTGAAATTTGGTTGATGGAAATAGAGCGTCTAAGGCTTTGAGATGCCTTCGCAGTTGGTAAATGCTAGCGGTCTGGTTGATCTCCTAATGTCGCTATCGGTCACCTGTAGCTGATCCATTAACCCTCTCCATTTGAACCATTCGGTTGCGTTTAGTCCCAGTGATTCGAAAGGTATCACTGTTTTGTCTGGTCTTAGTAAATCTGAAATATACTTTATCCCTACTTCCTTCCAATGTTTATGAAAAATCATTCTTTGATTAATTTTGATTAATTTATTGTACCATAAATATGTTTTTCCCGAGCCACGTGCTTGCAGGTGCCGCCTCTTTTGCCTTAGTGAGCCAATCATCTTATATTGTAGCATGTGATGTATGTTTTACCAGACTATTATGTGGAGTATTGTCCTTTGGATTGAGGGTATGGTTCACCTCAATGTAAAACAATGCAAGTTTGATAAAAGAAGCAATTACACTGTTAACCCGTTGACATGAAGGTACTGTAGTGACTCTAAAAGGGGCAATCGACATGAAGGTACTGTAGTGACTCTTAAACGGGCAATAGGGATTACCCTACATCTCTGAACGTTCGTGCACTTGAAATTTGGTTGATGGAAATAGCGTCTAAGGCTTTGAGATGCCTTCGCAGTTGATAAATGCTAGCGGTCTGGTTGATCTCCTAATGTCGCTATCGGTCACCTGTAGCTGATCCATTAACCCTCTCCATTTGAACCATTCGGTTGCGTTTAGTCCCAGTGATTCGAAAGGTATCACTGTTTTGTCTGGTCTTAGTAAATCTGAAATATACTTTATCCCTACTTCCTTCCAATGTTTAAGAAAAATCATTATTTGATTAATTTTGATTAATTTATTGTACCATAAATATGTTTTTCCCGAGCCACGTGCTTGCAGGCGCCGCCTCTTTTGCCTTAGTGAGCCAATCATCTTATATTGTAGTATGTGATGTATGTTTTACCAGACTAATATGTGGAGTATTGTCCTTTGGATTGAGGGTAAGGTTCACCTCAATGTAAAACAATGCAAGTTTGATAAAAGAAGCAATTACACTGTTAACCCGTTGACATGAAGGTACTGTAGTGACTCTAAAAGGGGCAATCGACATGAAGGTACTGTAGTGACTCTTAAACGGGCAATAGGGATTACACTACATCACTGAACGTTCGTGCACTTGAAATTTGGTTGATGGAAATAGAGCGTCTAAGGCTTTGAGATGCCTTCGCAGTTGGTAAATGCTAGCGGTCTGGTTGATCTCCTAATGTCGCTATCGGTCACCTGTAGCTGATCCATTAACCCTCTCCATTTGAACCATTCGGTTGCGTTTAGTCCCAGTGATTCGAAAGGTATCACTGTTTTGTCTGGTCTTAGTAAATCTGAAATATACTTTATCCCTACTTCCTTCCAATGTTTATGAAAAATCATTCTTTGATTAATTTTGATTAATTTATTGTACCATAAATATGTTTTTCCCGAGCCACGTGCTTGCAGGTGCCGCCTCTTTTGCCTTAGTGAGCCAATCATCTTATATTGTAGCATGTGATGTATGTTTTACCAGACTATTATGTGGAGTATTGTCCTTTGGATTGAGGGTACGGTTCACCTCAATGTAAAACAATGCAAGTTTGATAAAAGAAGCAATTACACTGTTAACCCGTTGACATGAAGGTACTGTAGTGACTCTAAAAGGGGCAATCGACATGAAGGTACTGTAGTGACTCTTAAACGGGCAATAGGGATTACACTACATCTCTGAACGTTCGTGCACTTGAAATTTGGTTGATGGAAATAGAGCGTCTAAGGCTTTGAGATGCCTTCGCAGTTGATAAATGCTAGCGGTCTGGTTGATCTCCTAATGTCGCTATCGGTCACCTGTAGCTGATCCATTAACCCTCTCCATTTGAACCATTCGGTTGCGTTTAGTCCCAGTGATTCGAAAGGTATCACTGTTTTGTCTGGTCTTAGTAAATCTGAAATATACTTTATCCCTACTTCCTTCCAATGTTTAAGAAAAATCATTATTTGATTAATTTTGATTAATTTATTGTACCATAAATATGTTTTTCCCGAGCCACGTGCTTGCAGGCGCCGCCTCTTTTGCCTTAGTGAGCCAATCATCTTATATTGTAGTATGTGATGTATGTTTTACCAGACTATTATGTGGAGTATTGTCCTTTGGATTGAGGGTAAGGTTCACCTCAATGTAAAACAATGCAAGTTTGATAAAAGAAGCAATTACACTGTTAACCCGTTGACATGAAGGTACTGTAGTGACTCTAAAAGGGGCAATCGACATGAAGGTACTGTAGTGACTCTTAAACGGGCAATAGGGATTACACTACATCACTGAACGTTCGTGCACTTGAAATTTGGTTGATGGAAATAGAGCGTCTAAGGCTTTGAGATGCCTTCGCAGTTGGTAAATGCTAGCGGTCTGGTTGATCTCCTAATGTCGCTATCGGTCACCTGTAGCTGATCCATTAACCCTCTCCATTTGAACCATTCGGTTGCGTTTAGTCCCAGTGATTCGAAAGGTATCACTGTTTTGTCTGGTCTTAGTAAATCTGAAATATACTTTATCCCTACTTCCTTCCAATGTTTATGAAAAATCATTCTTTCATTAATTTTGATTAATTTATTGTACCATAAATATGTTTTTCCCGAGCCACGTGCTTGCAGGTGCCGCCTCTTTTGCCTTAGTGAGCCAATCATCTTATATTGTAGCATGTGATGTATGTTTTACCAGACTATTATGTGGAGTATTGTCCTTTGGATTGAGGGTACGGTTCACCTCAATGTAAAACAATGCAAGTTTGATAAAAGAAGCAATTACACTGTTAACCCGTTGACATGAAGGTACTGTAGTGACTCTAAAAGGGGCAATCGACATGAAGGTACTGTAGTGACTCTTAAACGGGCAATAGGGATTACACTACATCTCTGAACGTTCGTGCACTTGAAATTTGGTTGATGGAAATAGAGCGTCTAAGGCTTTGAGATGCCTTCGCAGTTGATAAATGCTAGCGGTCTGGTTGATCTCCTAATGTCGCTATCGGTCACCTGTAGCTGATCCATTAACCCTCTCCATTTGAACCATTCGGTTGCGTTTAGTCCCAGTGATTCGAAAGGTATCACTGTTTTGTCTGGTCTTAGTAAATCTGAAATATACTTTATCCCTACTTCCTTCCAATGTTTAAGAAAAATCATTATTTGCTTAATTTTTATTAATTTATTGTACCATAAATATGTTTTTCCCGAGCCACGTGCTTGCAGGCGCCGCCTCTTTTGCCTTAGTGAGCCAATCATCTTATATTGTAGCATGTGATGTATGTTTTACCAGACTATTATGTGGAGTATTGTCCTTTGGATTGAGGGTAAGGTTCACCTCAATGTAAAACAATGCAAGTTTGATAAAAGAAGCAATTACACTGTTAACCCGTTGACATGAAGGTACTGTAGTGACTCTAAAAGGGGCAATCGACATGAAGGTACTGTAGTGACTCTTAAACGGGCAATAGGGATTACACTACATCTCTGAACGTTCGTGCACTTGAAATTTGGTTGATGGAAATAGAGCGTCTAAGGCTTTGAGATGCCTTCGCAGTTGATAAATGCTAGCGGTCTGGTTGATCTCCTAATGTCGCTATCGGTCACCTGTAGCTGATCCATTAACCCTCTCCATTTGAACCATTCGGTTGCGTTTAGTCCCAGTGATTCGAAAGGTATCACTGTTTTGTCTGGTCTTAGTAAATCTGAAATATACTTTATCCCTACTTCCTTCCAATGTTTATGAAAAATCATTCTTTGATTAATTTTGATTAATTTATTGTACCATAAATATGTTTTTCCCGAGCCACGTGCTTGCAGGCGCCGCCTCTTTTGCCTTAGTGAGCCAATCATCTTATATTGTAGCATGTGATGTATGTTTTACCAGACTATTATGTGGAGTATTGTCCTTTGGATTGAGGGTACGGTTCACCTCACTCAATGTAAAACAATGCAAGTTTGATAAAAGAAGCAGTTACACTGTTAACCCGTTGACATGAAGGTACTGTAGTGACTCTAAAAGGGGCAATCGACATGAAGGTACTGTAGTGACTCTTAAACGGGCAATAGGGATTACACTACATCTCTGAACGTTCGTGCACTTGAAATTTGGTTGATGGAAATAGAGCGTCTAAGGCTTTGAGATGCCTTCGCAGTTGATAAATGCTAGCGGTCTGGTTGATCTCCTAATGTCGCTATCGGTCACCTGTAGCTGATCCATTAACCCTCTCCATTTGAACCATTCGGTTGCGTTTAGTCCCAGTGATTCGAAAGGTATCACTGTTTTGTCTGGTCTTAGTAAATCTGAAATATACTTTTATCCCTACTTCCTTCCAATGTTTAAGAAAAATCATTATTTGATTAATTTTGATTAATTTATTGTACCATAAATATGTTTTTCCCGAGCCACGTGCTTGCAGGCGCCGCCTCTTTTGCCTTAGTGAGCCAATCATCTTATATTGTAGCATGTGATGTATGTTTTACCAGACTATTATGTGGAGTATTGTCCTTTGGATTGAGGGTAAGGTTCACCTCAATGTAAAACAATGCAAGTTTGATAAAAGAAGCAATTACACTGTTAACCCGTTGACATGAAGGTACTGTAGTGACTCTAAAAGGGGCAATCGACATGAAGGTACTGTAGTGACTCTTAAACTGGCAATAGGGATTACACTACATCTCTGAACATTCGTGCACTTGAAATTTGGTTGATGGAAATAGAGCGTCTAAGGCTTTGAGATGCCTTCGCAGTTGATAAATGCTAGCGGTCTGGTTGATCTCCTAATGTCGCTATCGGTCACCTGTAGCTGATCCATTAACCCTCTCCATTTGAACCATTCGGTTGCGTTTAGTCCCAGTGATTCGAAAGGTATCACTGTTTTGTCTGGTCTTAGTAAATCTGAAATATACTTTATCCCTACTTCCTTCCAATGTTTATGAAAAATCATTCTTTGATTAATTTTGATTAATTTATTGTACCATAAATATGTTTTTCCCGAGCCACGTGCTTGCAGGCGCCGCCTCTTTTGCCTCAGTGAGCCAATCATCTTATATTGTAGCATGTGATGTATGTTTTACCAGACTATTATGTGGAGTATTGTCCTTTGGATTGAGGGTAAGGTTCACCTCAATGTAAAACAATGCAAGTTTGATAAAAGAAGCAATTACACTGTTAACCCGTTGACATGAAGGTACTGTAGTGACTCTAAAAGGGGCAATCGACATGAAGGTACTGTAGTGACTCTTAAACGGGCAATAGGGATTACACTACATCACTGAACGCTCGTGCACTTGAAATTTGGTTGATGGAAATAGAGCGTCTAAGGCTTTGAGATGCCTTCGCAGTTGGTAAATGCTAGGGGTCTGGTTGATCTCCTAATGTCGCTATCGGTCACCTGTAGCCGATCCATTAACCCTCTCTATTTGAACCATTCGGTTGCGTTTAGTCCCAGTGATTCGAAAGGTATCACTGTTTTGTCTGGTCTTAGTAAATCTGAAATATACTTTATCCCTACTTCCTTCCAATGTTTATGAAAAATCATTCTTTGATTAATTTTGATTAATTTATTGTACCATAAATATGTTTTTCCCGAGCCACGTGCTTGCAGGTGCCGCCTCTTTTGCCTTAGTGAGCCAATCATCTTATATTGTAGCATGTGATGTATGTTTTACCAGACTATTATGTGGAGTATTGTCCTTTGGATTGAGGGTACGGTTCACCTCAATGTAAAACAATGCAAGTTTGATAAAAGAAGCAATTACACTGTTAACCCGTTGACATGAAGGTACTGTAGTGACTCTAAAAGGGGCAATCGACATGAAGGTACTGTAGTGACTCTTAAACGGGCAATAGGGATTACACTACATCACTGAACGTTCGTGCACTTGAAATTTGGTTGATGGAAATAGAGCGTCTAAGGCTTTGAGATGCCTTCGCAGTTGGTAAATGCTAGCGGTCTGGTTGATCTCCTAATGTCGCTATCGGTCACCTGTAGCTGATCCATTAACCCTCTCCATTTGACCCATTCGGTTGCGTTTAGTCCCAGTGATTCGAAAGGTATCACTGTTTTGTCTGGTCTTAGTAAATCTGAAATATACTTTATCCCTACTTCCTTCCAATGTTTATGAAAAATCATTCTTTGATTAATTTTGATTAATTTATTGTACCATAAATATGTTTTTCCCGAGCCACGTGCTTGCAGGTGCCGCCTCTTTTGCCTTAGTGAGCCAATCATCTTATATTGTAGCATGTAATGTATGTTTTACCAGACTATTATGTGGAGTATTGTCCTTTGGATTGAGGGTACGGTTCACCTCAATGTAAAACAATGCAAGTTTGATAAAAGAAGCAATTACACTGTTAACCCGTTGACATGAAGGTACTGTAGTGACTCTAAAAGGGGCAATCGACATGAAGGTACTGTAGTGACTCTTAAACGGGCAATAGGGATTACACTACATCTCTGAACGTTCGTGCACTTGAAATTTGGTTGATGGAAATAGAGCGTCTAAGGCTTTGAGATGCCTTCGCAGTTGATAAATGCTAGCGGTCTGGTTGATCTCCTAATGTCGCTATCGGTCACCTGTAGCTGATCAATTAACCCTCTCCATTTGAACCATTCGGTTGCGTTTAGTCCCAGTGATTCGAAAGGTATCACTGTTTTGTCTGGTCTTAGTAAATCTGAAATATACTTTATCCCTACTTCCTTCCAATGTTTATGAAAGATCATTATTTGATTAATTTTGATTAATTTATTGTACCATAAATATGTTTTTCCCGAGCCACGTGCTTGCAGGTGCCGCCTCTTTTGCCTTAGTGAGCCAATCATCTTATATTGTAGCATGTGATGTATGTTTTACCAGACTATTATGTGGAGTATTGTCCTTTGGATTGAGGGTACGGGTTCACCTCAATGTAAAACAATGCAAGTTTGATGAAAGAAGCAATTACACTGTTAACCCGTTGACATGAAGGTACTGTAGTGACTCTTAAACGGGCAATAGGGATTACACTACATCTCTGAACGTTCGTGCACTTGAAATTTGGTTGATGGAAATAGAGCGTCTAAGGCTTTGAGATGCCTTCGCAGTTGATAAATGCTAGCGGTCTGGTTGATCTCCCAATGTCGCTATCGGTCACCTGTAGCTGATCCATTAACCCTCTCCATTTGAACCATTCGGTTGCGTTTAGTCCCAGTGATTCGAAAGGTATCACTGTTTTGTCTGGTCTTAGTAAATCTGAAATATACTTTATCCCTACTTCCTTCCAATGTTTATGAAAAATCATTCTTTGATTAATTTTGATTAATTTATTGTACCATAAATATGTTTTTCCCGAGCCACGTGCTTGCAGGCGCCGCCTCTTTTGCCTCAGTGAGCCAATCATCTTATATTGTAGCATGTGATGTATGTTTTACCAGACTATTATGTGGAGTATTGTCCTTTGGATTGAGGGTAAGGTTCACCTCAATGTAAAACAATGCAAGTTTGATAAAAGAAGCAATTACACTGTTAACCCGTTGACATGAAGGTACTGTAGTGACTCTAAAAGGGGCAATCGACATGAAGGTACTGTAGTGACTCTTAAACGGGCAATAGGGATTACACTACATCTCTGAACGTTCGTGCACTTGAAATTTGGTTGATGGAAATAGAGCGTCTAAGGCTTTGAGATGCCTTCGCAGTTGATAAATGCTAGCGGTCTGGTTGATCTCCTAATGTCGCTATCGGTCACCTGTAGCTGATCCATTAACCCTCTCCATTTGAACCATTCGGTTGCGTTTAGTCCCAGTGATTCGAAAGGTATCACTGTTTTGTCTGGTCTTAGTAAATCTGAAATATACTTTATCCCTACTTCCTTCCAATGTTTATGAAAAATCATTCTTTGATTAATTTTGATTAATTTATTGTACCATAAATATGTTTTTCCCGAGCCACGTGCTTGCAGGCGCCGCCTCTTTTGCCTCAGTGAGCCAATCATCTTATATTGTAGCATGTGATGTATGTTTTACCAGACTATTATGTGGAGTATTGTCCTTTGGATTGAGGGTAAGGTTCACCTCAATGTAAAACAATGCAAGTTTGATAAAAGAAGCAATTACACTGTTAACCCGTTGACATGAAGGTACTGTAGTGACTCTAAAAGGGGCAATCGACATGAAGGTACTGTAGTGACTCTTAAACGGGCAATAGGGATTACACTACATCTCTGAACGTTCGTGCACTTGAAATTTGGTTGATGGAAATAGAGCGTCTAAGGCTTTGAGATGCCTTCGCAGTTGATAAATGCTAGCGGTCTGGTTGATCTCCTAATGTCGCTATCGGTCACCTGTAGCTGATCCATTAACCCTCTCCATTTGAACCATTCGGTTGCGTTTAGTCCCAGTGATTCGAAAGGTATCACTGTTTTGTCTGGTCTTAGTAAATCTGAAATATACTTTATCCCTACTTCCTTCCAATGTTTATGAAAAATCATTCTTTGATTAATTTTGATTAATTTATTGTACCATAAATATGTTTTTCCCGAGCCACGTGCTTGCAGGCGCCGCCTCTTTTGCCTCAGTGAGCCAATCATCTTATATTGTAGCATGTGATGTATGTTTTACCAGACTATTATGTGGAGTATTGTCCTTTGGATTGAGGGTAAGGTTCACCTCAATGTAAAACAATGCAAGTTTGATAAAAGAAGCAATTACACTGTTAACCCGTTGATATGAAGGTACTGTAGTGACTCTAAAAGGGGCAATCGACATAAAGGTACTGTAGTGACTCTTAAACGGGCAATAGGGATTACACTACATCTCTGAACGTTCGTGCACTTGAAATTTGGTTGATGGAAATAGAGCGTCTAAGGCTTTGAGATGCCTTCGCAGTTGATAAATGCTAGCGGTCTGGTTGATCTCCCAATGTCGCTATCGGTCACCTGTAGCTGATCCATTAACCCTCTCCATTTGAACCATTCGGTTGCGTTTAGTCCCAGTGATTCGAAAGGTATCACTGTTTTGTCTGGTCTTAGTAAATCTGAAATATACTTTATCCCTACTTCCTTCCAATGTTTATGAAAAATCATTCTTTGATTAATTTTGATTAATTTATTGTACCATAAATATGTTTTTCCCGAGCCACGTGCTTGCAGGCGCCGCCTCTTTTGCCTCAGTGAGCCAATCATCTTATATTGTAGCATGTGATGTATGTTTTACCAGACTATTATGTGGAGTATTGTCCTTTGGATTGAGGGTAAGGTTCACCTCAATGTAAAACAATGCAAGTTTGATAAAAGAAGCAATTACACTGTTAACCCGTTGACATGAAGGTACTGTAGTGACTCTAAAAGGGGCAATCGACATGAAGGTACTGTAGTGACTCTTAAACGGGCAATAGGGATTACACTACATCTCTGAACGTTCGTGCACTTGAAATTTGGTTGATGGAAATAGAGCGTCTAAGGCTTTGAGATGCCTTCGCAGTTGATAAATGCTAGCGGTCTGGTTGATCTCCTAATGTCGCTATCGGTCACCTGTAGCTGATCCATTAACCCTCTCCATTTGAACCATTCGGTTGCGTTTAGTCCCAGTGATTCGAAAGGTATCACTGTTTTGTCTGGTCTTAGTAAATCTGAAATATACTTTATCCCTACTTCCTTCCAATGTTTATGAAAAATCATTCTTTGATTAATTTTGATTAATTTATTGTACCATAAATATGTTTTTCCCGAGCCACGTGCTTGCAGGCGCCGCCTCTTTTGCCTCAGTGAGCCAATCATCTTATATTGTAGCATGTGATGTATGTTTTACCAGACTATTATGTGGAGTATTGTCCTTTGGATTGAGGGTAAGGTTCACCTCAATGTAAAACAATGCAAGTTTGATAAAAGAAGCAATTACACTGTTAACCCGTTGATATGAAGGTACTGTAGTGACTCTAAAAGGGGCAATCGACATAAAGGTACTGTAGTGACTCTTAAACGGGCAATAGGGATTACACTACATCTCTGAACGTTCGTGCACTTGAAATTTGGTTGATGGAAATAGAGCGTCTAAGGCTTTGAGATGCCTTCGCAGTTGATAAATGCTAGCGGTCTGGTTGATCTCCCAATGTCGCTATCGGTCACCTGTAGCTGATCCATTAACCCTCTCCATTTGAACCATTCGGTTGCGTTTAGTCCCAGTGATTCGAAAGGTATCACTGTTTTGTCTGGTCTTAGTAAATCTGAAATATACTTTATCCCTACTTCCTTCCAATGTTTATGAAAAATCATTCTTTGATTAATTTTGATTAATTTATTGTACCATAAATATGTTTTTCCCGAGCCACGTGCTTGCAGGCGCCGCCTCTTTTGCCTCAGTGAGCCAATCATCTTATATTGTAGCATGTGATGTATGTTTTACCAGACTATTATGTGGAGTATTGTCCTTTGGATTGAGGGTAAGGTTCACCTCAATGTAAAACAATGCAAGTTTGATAAAAGAAGCAATTACACTGTTAACCCGTTGACATGAAGGTACTGTAGTGACTCTAAAAGGGGCAATCGACATGAAGGTACTGTAGTGACTCTTAAACGGGCAATAGGGATTACACTACATCTCTGAACGTTCGTGCACTTGAAATTTGGTTGATGGAAATAGAGCGTCTAAGGCTTTGAGATGCCTTCGCAGTTGATAAATGCTAGCGGTCTGGTTGATCTCCTAATGTCGCTATCGGTCACCTGTAGCTGATCCATTAACCCTCTCCATTTGAACCATTCGGTTGCGTTTAGTCCCAGTGATTCGAAAGGTATCACTGTTTTGTCTGGTCTTAGTAAATCTGAAATATACTTTATCCCTACTTCCTTCCAATGTTTATGAAAAATCATTCTTTGATTAATTTTGATTAATTTATTGTACCATAAATATGTTTTTCCCGAGCCACGTGCTTGCAGGCGCCGCCTCTTTTGCCTCAGTGAGCCAATCATCTTATATTGTAGCATGTGATGTATGTTTTACCAGACTATTATGTGGAGTATTGTCCTTTGGATTGAGGGTAAGGTTCACCTCAATGTAAAACAATGCAAGTTTGATAAAAGAAGCAATTACACTGTTAACCCGTTGATATGAAGGTACTGTAGTGACTCTAAAAGGGGCAATCGACATAAAGGTACTGTAGTGACTCTTAAACGGGCAATAGGGATTACACTACATCTCTGAACGTTCGTGCACTTGAAATTTGGTTGATGGAAATAGAGCGTCTAAGGCTTTGAGATGCCTTCGCAGTTGATAAATGCTAGCGGTCTGGTTGATCTCCCAATGTCGCTATCGGTCACCTGTAGCTGATCCATTAACCCTCTCCATTTGAACCATTCGGTTGGGTTTGTCCCAGTGATTCGAAAGGTATCACTGTTTTGTCTGGTCTTAGTAAATCTGAAATATACTTTATCCCTACTTCCTTCCAATGTTTAAGAAAAATCATTATTTGATTAATTTTGATTAATTTATTGTACCATAAATATGTTTTTCCCGAGCCACGTGCTTGCAGGCGCCGCCTCTTTTGCCTCAGTGAGCCAATCATCTTATATTGTAGCATGTGATGTATGTTTTACCAGACTATTATGTGGAGTATTGTCCTTTGGATTGAGGGTAAGGTTCACCTCAATGTAAAACAATGCAAGTTTGATAAAAGAAGCAATTACACTGTTAACCCGTTGACATGAAGGTACTGTAGTGACTCTAAAAGGGGCAATCGACATGAAGGTACTGTAGTGACTCTTAAACGGGCAATAGGGATTACACTACATCTCTGAACGTTCGTGCACTTGAAATTTGGTTGATGGAAATAGAGCGTCTAAGGCTTTGAGATGCCTTCGCAGTTGATAAATGCTAGCGGTCTGGTTGATCTCCTAATGTCGCTATCGGTCACCTGTAGCTGATCCATTAACCCTCTCCATTTGAACCATTCGGTTGCGTTTAGTCCCAGTGATTCGAAAGGTATCACTGTTTTGTCTGGTCTTAGTAAATCTGAAATATACTTTATCCCTACTTCCTTCCAATGTTTATGAAAAATCATTCTTTGATTAATTTTGATTAATTTATTGTACCATAAATATGTTTTTCCCGAGCCACGTGCTTGCAGGCGCCGCCTCTTTTGCCTCAGTGAGCCAATCATCTTATATTGTAGCATGTGATGTATGTTTTACCAGACTATTATGTGGAGTATTGTCCTTTGGATTGAGGGTAAGGTTCACCTCAATGTAAAACAATGCAAGTTTGATAAAAGAAGCAATTACACTGTTAACCCGTTGATATGAAGGTACTGTAGTGACTCTAAAAGGGGCAATCGACATGAAGGTACTGTAGTGACTCTTAAACGGGCAATAGGGATTACACTACATCTCTGAACGTTCGTGCACTTGAAATTTGGTTGATGGAAATAGAGCGTCTAAGGCTTTGAGATGCCTTCGCAGTTGATAAATGCTAGCGGTCTGGTTGATCTCCCAATGTCGCTATCGGTCACCTGTAGCTGATCCATTAACCCTCTCCATTTGAACCATTCGAATGGGTTTGTCCCAGTGATTCGAAAGGTATCACTGTTTTGTCTGGTCTTAGTAAATCTGAAATATACTTTATCCCTACTTCCTTCCAATGTTTAAGAAAAATCATTATTTGATTAATTTTGATTAATTTATTGTACCATAAATATGTTTTTCCCGAGCCACGTGCTTGCAGGCGCCGCCTCTTTTGCCTCAGTGAGCCAATCATCTTATATTGTAGCATGTGATGTATGTTTTACCAGACTATTATGTGGAGTATTGTCCTTTGGATTGAGGGTAAGGTTCACCTCAATGTAAAACAATGCAAGTTTGATAAAAGAAGCAATTACACTGTTAACCCGTTGACATGAAGGTACTGTAGTGACTCTAAAAGGGGCAATCGACATGAAGGTACTGTAGTGACTCTTAAACGGGCAATAGGGATTACACTACATCTCTGAACGTTCGTGCACTTGAAATTTGGTTGATGGAAATAGAGCGTCTAAGGCTTTGAGATGCCTTCGCAGTTGATAAATGCTAGCGGTCTGGTTGATCTCCTAATGTCGCTATCGGTCACCTGTAGCTGATCCATTAACCCTCTCCATTTGAACCATTCGGTTGCGTTTAGTCCCAGTGATTCGAAAGGTATCACTGTTTTGTCTGGTCTTAGTAAATCTGAAATATACTTTATCCCTACTTCCTTCCAATGTTTATGAAAAATCATTCTTTGATTAATTTTGATTAATTTATTGTACCATAAATATGTTTTTCCCGAGCCACGTGCTTGCAGGCGCCGCCTCTTTTGCCTCAGTGAGCCAATCATCTTATATTGTAGCATGTGATGTATGTTTTACCAGACTATTATGTGGAGTATTGTCCTTTGGATTGAGGGTAAGGTTCACCTCAATGTAAAACAATGCAAGTTTGATAAAAGAAGCAATTACACTGTTAACCCGTTGACATGAAGGTACTGTAGTGACTCTAAAAGGGGCAATCGACATGAAGGTACTGTAGTGACTCTTAAACGGGCAATAGGGATTACACTACATCTCTGAACGTTCGTGCACTTGAAATTTGGTTGATGGAAATAGAGCGTCTAAGGCTTTGAGATGCCTTCGCAGTTGATAAATGCTAGCGGTCTGGTTGATCTCCTAATGTCGCTATCGGTCACCTGTAGCTGATCCATTAACCCTCTCCATTTGAACCATTCGGTTGGGTTTGTCCCAGTGATTCGAAAGGTATCACTGTTTTGTCTGGTCTTAGTAAATCTGAAATATACTTTATCCCTACTTCCTTCCAATGTTTATGAAAAATCATTCTTTGATTAATTTTGATTAATTTATTGTACCATAAATATGTTTTTCCCGAGCCACGTGCTTGCAGGCGCCGCCTCTTTTGCCTCAGTGAGCCAATCATCTTATATTGTAGCATGTGATGTATGTTTTACCAGACTATTATGTGGAGTATTGTCCTTTGGATTGAGGGTACGGTTCACCTCACTCAATGTAAAACAATGCAAGTTTGATAAAAGAAGCAATTACACTGTTAACCCGTTGACATGAAGGTACTGTAGTGACTCTAAAAGGGGCAATCGACATGAAGGTACTGTAGTGACTCTTAAACGGGCAATAGGGATTACACTACATCTCTGAACGTTCGTGCACTTGAAATTTGGTTGATGGAAATAGAGCGTCTAAGGCTTTGAGATGCCTTCGCAGTTGATAAATGCTAGCGGTCTGGTTGATCTCCTAATGTCGCTATCGGTCACCTGTAGCTGATCCATTAACCCTCTCCATTTGAACCATTCGGTTGCGTTTAGTCCCAGTGATTCGAAAGGTATCACTGTTTTGTCTGGTCTTAGTAAATCTGAAATATACTTTTATCCCTACTTCCTTCCAATGTTTAAGAAAAATCATTATTTGATTAATTTTGATTAATTTATTGTACCATAAATATGTTTTTCCCGAGCCACGTGCTTGCAGGCGCCGCCTCTTTTGCCTTAGTGAGCCAATCATCTTATATTGTAGCATGTGATGTATGTTTTACCAAACTATTATGTGGAGTATTGTCCTTTGGATTGAGGGTAAGGTTCACCTCAATGTAAAACAATGCAAGTTTGATAAAAGAAGCAATTACACTGTTAACCCGTTGACATGAAGGTACTGTAGTGACTCTAAAAGGGGCAATCGACATGAAGGTACTGTAGTGACTCTTAAACGGGCAATAGGGATTACACTACATCTCTGAACGTTCGTGCACTTGAAATTTGGTTGATGGAAATAGAGCGTCTAAGGCTTTGAGATGCCTTCGCAGTTGATAAATGCTAGCGGTCTGGTTGATCTCCTAATGTCGCTATCGGTCACCTGTAGCTGATCCATTAACCCTCTCCATTTGAACCATTCGGTTGCGTTTAGTCCCAGTGATTCGAAAGGTATCACTGTTTTGTCTGGTCTTAGTAAATCTGAAATATACTTTATCCCTACTTCCTTCCAATGTTTATGAAAAATCATTCTTTGATTAATTTTGATTAATTTATTGTACCATAAATATGTTTTTCCCGAGCCACGTGCTTGCAGGCGCCGCCTCTTTTGCCTCTGTGAGCCAATCATCTTATATTGTAGCATGTGATGTATGTTTTACCAGACTATTATGTGGAGTATTGTCCTTTGGATTGAGGGTAAGGTTCACCTCAATGTAAAACAATGCAAGTTTGATAAAAGAAGCAATTACACTGTTAACCCGTTGACATGAAGGTACTGTAGTGACTCTAAAAGGGGCAATCGACATGAAGGTACTGTAGTGACTCTTAAACGGGCAATAGGGATTACACTACATCTCTGAACGTTCGTGCACTTGAAATTTGGTTGATGGAAATAGAGCGTCTAAGGCTTTGAGATGCCTTCGCAGTTGATAAATGCTAGCGGTCTGGTTGATCTCCTAATGTCGCTATCGGTCACCTGTAGCTGATCCATTAACCCTCTCCATTTGAACCATTCGGTTGCGTTTAGTCCCAGTGATTCGAAAGGTATCACTGTTTTGTCTGGTCTTAGTAAATCTGAAATATACTTTATCCCTACTTCCTTCCAATGTTTATGAAAAATCATTCTTTGATTAATTTTGATTAATTTATTGTACCATAAATATGTTTTTCCCGAGCCACGTGCTTGCAGGCGCCGCCTCTTTTGCCTCAGTGAGCCAATCATCTTATATTGTAGCATGTGATGTATGTTTTACCAGACTATTATGTGGAGTATTGTCCTTTGGATTGAGGGTAAGGTTCACCTCAATGTAAAACAATGCAAGTTTGATAAAAGAAGCAATTACACTGTTAACCCGTTGATATGAAGGTACTGTAGTGACTCTAAAAGGGGCAATCGACATAAAGGTACTGTAGTGACTCTTAAACGGGCAATAGGGATTACACTACATCTCTGAACGTTCGTGCACTTGAAATTTGGTTGATGGAAATAGAGCGTCTAAGGCTTTGAGATGCCTTCGCAGTTGATAAATGCTAGCGGTCTGGTTGATCTCCCAATGTCGCTATCGGTCACCTGTAGCTGATCCATTAACCCTCTCCATTTGAACCATTCGGTTGGGTTTGTCCCAGTGATTCGAAAGGTATCACTGTTTTGTCTGGTCTTAGTAAATCTGAAATATACTTTATCCCTACTTCCTTCCAATGTTTAAGAAAAATCATTATTTGATTAATTTTGATTAATTTATTGTACCATAAATATGTTTTTCCCGAGCCACGTGCTTGCAGGCGCCGCCTCTTTTGCCTCAGTGAGCCAATCATCTTATATTGTAGCATGTGATGTATGTTTTACCAGACTATTATGTGGAGTATTGTCCTTTGGATTGAGGGTAAGGTTCACCTCAATGTAAAACAATGCAAGTTTGATAAAAGAAGCAATTACACTGTTAACCCGTTGACATGAAGGTACTGTAGTGACTCTAAAAGGGGCAATCGACATGAAGGTACTGTAGTGACTCTTAAACGGGCAATAGGGATTACACTACATCTCTGAACGTTCGTGCACTTGAAATTTGGTTGATGGAAATAGAGCGTCTAAGGCTTTGAGATGCCTTCGCAGTTGATAAATGCTAGCGGTCTGGTTGATCTCCTAATGTCGCTATCGGTCACCTGTAGCTGATCCATTAACCCTCTCCATTTGAACCATTCGGTTGCGTTTAGTCCCAGTGATTCGAAAGGTATCACTGTTTTGTCTGGTCTTAGTAAATCTGAAATATACTTTATCCCTACTTCCTTCCAATGTTTATGAAAAATCATTCTTTGATTAATTTTGATTAATTTATTGTACCATAAATATGTTTTTCCCGAGCCACGTGCTTGCAGGCGCCGCCTCTTTTGCCTCAGTGAGCCAATCATCTTATATTGTAGCATGTGATGTATGTTTTACCAGACTATTATGTGGAGTATTGTCCTTTGGATTGAGGGTAAGGTTCACCTCAATGTAAAACAATGCAAGTTTGATAAAAGAAGCAATTACACTGTTAACCCGTTGATATGAAGGTACTGTAGTGACTCTAAAAGGGGCAATCGACATGAAGGTACTGTAGTGACTCTTAAACGGGCAATAGGGATTACACTACATCTCTGAACGTTCGTGCACTTGAAATTTGGTTGATGGAAATAGAGCGTCTAAGGCTTTGAGATGCCTTCGCAGTTGATAAATGCTAGCGGTCTGGTTGATCTCCCAATGTCGCTATCGGTCACCTGTAGCTGATCCATTAACCCTCTCCATTTGAACCATTCGAATGGGTTTGTCCCAGTGATTCGAAAGGTATCACTGTTTTGTCTGGTCTTAGTAAATCTGAAATATACTTTATCCCTACTTCCTTCCAATGTTTAAGAAAAATCATTATTTGATTAATTTTGATTAATTTATTGTACCATAAATATGTTTTTCCCGAGCCACGTGCTTGCAGGCGCCGCCTCTTTTGCCTCAGTGAGCCAATCATCTTATATTGTAGCATGTGATGTATGTTTTACCAGACTATTATGTGGAGTATTGTCCTTTGGATTGAGGGTAAGGTTCACCTCAATGTAAAACAATGCAAGTTTGATAAAAGAAGCAATTACACTGTTAACCCGTTGACATGAAGGTACTGTAGTGACTCTAAAAGGGGCAATCGACATGAAGGTACTGTAGTGACTCTTAAACGGGCAATAGGGATTACACTACATCTCTGAACGTTCGTGCACTTGAAATTTGGTTGATGGAAATAGAGCGTCTAAGGCTTTGAGATGCCTTCGCAGTTGATAAATGCTAGCGGTCTGGTTGATCTCCTAATGTCGCTATCGGTCACCTGTAGCTGATCCATTAACCCTCTCCATTTGAACCATTCGGTTGCGTTTAGTCCCAGTGATTCGAAAGGTATCACTGTTTTGTCTGGTCTTAGTAAATCTGAAATATACTTTATCCCTACTTCCTTCCAATGTTTATGAAAAATCATTCTTTGATTAATTTTGATTAATTTATTGTACCATAAATATGTTTTTCCCGAGCCACGTGCTTGCAGGCGCCGCCTCTTTTGCCTCAGTGAGCCAATCATCTTATATTGTAGCATGTGATGTATGTTTTACCAGACTATTATGTGGAGTATTGTCCTTTGGATTGAGGGTAAGGTTCACCTCAATGTAAAACAATGCAAGTTTGATAAAAGAAGCAATTACACTGTTAACCCGTTGACATGAAGGTACTGTAGTGACTCTAAAAGGGGCAATCGACATGAAGGTACTGTAGTGACTCTTAAACGGGCAATAGGGATTACACTACATCTCTGAACGTTCGTGCACTTGAAATTTGGTTGATGGAAATAGAGCGTCTAAGGCTTTGAGATGCCTTCGCAGTTGATAAATGCTAGCGGTCTGGTTGATCTCCTAATGTCGCTATCGGTCACCTGTAGCTGATCCATTAACCCTCTCCATTTGAACCATTCGGTTGGGTTTGTCCCAGTGATTCGAAAGGTATCACTGTTTTGTCTGGTCTTAGTAAATCTGAAATATACTTTATCCCTACTTCCTTCCAATGTTTAAGAAAAATCATTATTTGATTAATTTTGATTAATTTATTGTACCATAAATATGTTTTTCCCGAGCCACGTGCTTGCAGGCGCCGCCTCTTTTGCCTTAGTGAGCCAATCATCTTATATTGTAGCATGTGATGTATGTTTTACCAGACTATTATGTGGAGTATTGTCCTTTGGATTGAGGGTACGGTTCACCTCACTCAATGTAAAACAATGCAAGTTTGATAAAAGAAGCAATTACACTGTTAACCCGTTGACATGAAGGTACTGTAGTGACTCTAAAAGGGGCAATCGACATGAAGGTACTGTAGTGACTCTTAAACGGGCAATAGGGATTACACTACATCTCTGAACGTTCGTGCACTTGAAATTTGGTTGATGGAAATAGAGCGTCTAAGGCTTTGAGATGCCTTCGCAGTTGATAAATGCTAGCGGTCTGGTTGATCTCCTAATGTCGCTATCGGTCACCTGTAGCTGATCCATTAACCCTCTCCATTTGAACCATTCGGTTGCGTTTAGTCCCAGTGATTCGAAAGGTATCACTGTTTTGTCTGGTCTTAGTAAATCTGAAATATACTTTTATCCCTACTTCCTTCCAATGTTTAAGAAAAATCATTATTTGATTAATTTTGATTAATTTATTGTACCATAAATATGTTTTTCCCGAGCCACGTGCTTGCAGGCGCCGCCTCTTTTGCCTTAGTGAGCCAATCATCTTATATTGTAGCATGTGATGTATGTTTTACCAAACTATTATGTGGAGTATTGTCCTTTGGATTGAGGGTAAGGTTCACCTCAATGTAAAACAATGCAAGTTTGATAAAAGAAGCAATTACACTGTTAACCCGTTGACATGAAGGTACTGTAGTGACTCTAAAAGGGGCAATCGACATGAAGGTACTGTAGTGACTCTTAAACGGGCAATAGGGATTACACTACATCTCTGAACGTTCGTGCACTTGAAATTTGGTTGATGGAAATAGAGCGTCTAAGGCTTTGAGATGCCTTCGCAGTTGATAAATGCTAGCGGTCTGGTTGATCTCCTAATGTCGCTATCGGTCACCTGTAGCTGATCCATTAACCCTCTCCATTTGAACCATTCGGTTGCGTTTAGTCCCAGTGATTCGAAAGGTATCACTGTTTTGTCTGGTCTTAGTAAATCTGAAATATACTTTATCCCTACTTCCTTCCAATGTTTATGAAAAATCATTCTTTGATTAATTTTGATTAATTTATTGTACCATAAATATGTTTTTCCCGAGCCACGTGCTTGCAGGCGCCGCCTCTTTTGCCTCAGTGAGCCAATCATCTTATATTGTAGAATGTGATGTATGTTTTACCAGACTATTATGTGGAGTATTGTCCTTTGGATTGAGGGTAAGGTTCACCTCAATGTAAAACAATGCAAGTTTGATAAAAGAAGCAATTACACTGTTAACCCGTTGATATGAAGGTACTGTAGTGACTCTAAAAGGGGCAATCGACATAAAGGTACTGTAGTGACTCTTAAACGGGCAATAGGGATTACACTACATCTCTGAACGTTCGTGCACTTGAAATTTGGTTGATGGAAATAGAGCGTCTAAGGCTTTGAGATGCCTTCGCAGTTGATAAATGCTAGCGGTCTGGTTGATCTCCCAATGTCGCTATCGGTCACCTGTAGCTGATCCATTAACCCTCTCCATTTGAACCATTCGGTTGGGTTTGTCCCAGTGATTCGAAAGGTATCACTGTTTTGTCTGGTCTTAGTAAATCTGAAATATACTTTATCCCTACTTCCTTCCAATGTTTAAGAAAGATCATTCTTTGATTAATTTTGATTAATTTATTGTACCATAAATATGTTTTTCCCGAGCCACGTGCTTGCAGGCGCCGCCTCTTTTGCCTCAGTGAGCCAATCATCTTATATTGTAGCATGTGATGTATGTTTTACCAGACTATTATGTGGAGTATTGTCCTTTGGATTGAGGGTAAGGTTCACCTCAATGTAAAACAATGCAAGTTTGATAAAAGAAGCAATTACACTGTTAACCCGTTGACATGAAGGTACTGTAGTGACTCTAAAAGGGGCAATCGACATGAAGGTACTGTAGTGACTCTTAAACGGGCAATAGGGATTACACTACATCTCTGAACGTTCGTGCACTTGAAATTTGGTTGATGGAAATAGAGCGTCTAAGGCTTTGAGATGCCTTCGCAGTTGATAAATGCTAGCGGTCTGGTTGATCTCCTAATGTCGCTATCGGTCACCTGTAGCTGATCCATTAACCCTCTCCATTTGAACCATTCGGTTGCGTTTAGTCCCAGTGATTCGAAAGGTATCACTGTTTTGTCTGGTCTTAGTAAATCTGAAATATACTTTATCCCTACTTCCTTCCAATGTTTATGAAAAATCATTCTTTGATTAATTTTGATTAATTTATTGTACCATAAATATGTTTTTCCCGAGCCACGTGCTTGCAGGCGCCGCCTCTTTTGCCTCAGTGAGCCAATCATCTTATATTGTAGCATGTGATGTATGTTTTACCAGACTATTATGTGGAGTATTGTCCTTTGGATTGAGGGTAAGGTTCACCTCAATGTAAAACAATGCAAGTTTGATAAAAGAAGCAATTACACTGTTAACCCGTTGATATGAAGGTACTGTAGTGACTCTAAAAGGGGCAATCGACATGAAGGTACTGTAGTGACTCTTAAAACGGGCAATAGGGATTACACTACATCTCTGAACGTTCGTGCACTTGAAATTTGGTTGATGGAAATAGAGCGTCTAAGGCTTTGAGATGCCTTCGCAGTTGATAAATGCTAGCGGTCTGGTTGATCTCCTAATGTCGCTATCGGTCACCTGTAGCTGATCCATTAACCCTCTCCATTTGAACCATTCGGTTGCGTTTAGTCCCAGTGATTCGAAAGGTATCACTGTTTTGTCTGGTCTTAGTAAATCTGAAATATACTTTTATCCCTACTTCCTTCCAATGTTTAAGAAAAATCATTATTTGATTAATTTTGATTAATTTATTGTACCATAAATATGTTTTTCCCGAGCCACGTGCTTGCAGGCGCCGCCTCTTTTGCCTTAGTGAGCCAATCATCTTATATTGTAGCATGTGATGTATGTTTTACCAGACTATTATGTGGAGTATTGTCCTTTGGATTGAGGGTAAGGTTCACCTCAATGTAAAACAATGCAAGTTTGATAAAAGAAGCAATTACACTGTTAACCCGTTGACATGAAGGTACTGTAGTGACTCTAAAAGGGGCAATCGACATGAAGGTACTGTAGTGACTCTTAAACGGGCAATAGGGATTACACTACATCTCTGAACGTTCGTGCACTTGAAATTTGGTTGATGGAAATAGAGCGTCTAAGGCTTTGAGATGCCTTCGCAGTTGATAAATGCTAGCGGTCTGGTTGATCTCCTAATGTCGCTATCGGTCACCTGTAGCTGATCCATTAACCCTCTCCATTTGAACCATTCGGTTGCGTTTAGTCCCAGTGATTCGAAAGGTATCACTGTTTTGTCTGGTCTTAGTAAATCTGAAATATACTTTATCCCTACTTCCTTCCAATGTTTATGAAAAATCATTCTTTGATTAATTTTGATTAATTTATTGTACCATAAATATGTTTTTCCCGAGCCACGTGCTTGCAGGCGCCGCCTCTTTTGCCTCAGTGAGCCAATCATCTTATATTGTAGCATGTGATGTATGTTTTACCAGACTATTATGTGGAGTATTGTCCTTTGGATTGAGGGTAAGGTTCACCTCAATGTAAAACAATGCAAGTTTGATAAAAGAAGCAATTACACTGTTAACCCGTTGACATGAAGGTACTGTAGTGACTCTAAAAGGGGCAATCGACATGAAGGTACTGTAGTGACTCTTAAACGGGCAATAGGGATTACACTACATCTCTGAACGTTCGTGCACTTGAAATTTGGTTGATGGAAATAGAGCGTCTAAGGCTTTGAGATGCCTTCGCAGTTGATAAATGCTAGCGGTCTGGTTGATCTCCTAATGTCGCTATCGGTCACCTGTAGCTGATCCATTAACCCTCTCCATTTGAACCATTCGGTTGCGTTTAGTCCCAGTGATTCGAAAGGTATCACTGTTTTGTCTGGTCTTAGTAAATCTGAAATATACTTTATCCCTACTTCCTTCCAATGTTTATGAAAAATCATTCTTTGATTAATTTTGATTAATTTATTGTACCATAAATATGTTTTTCCCGAGCCACGTGCTTGCAGGCGCCGCCTCTTTTGCCTCAGTGAGCCAATCATCTTATATTGTAGCATGTGATGTATGTTTTACCAGACTATTATGTGGAGTATTGTCCTTTGGATTGAGGGTAAGGTTCACCTCAATGTAAAACAATGCAAGTTTGATAAAAGAAGCAATTACACTGTTAACCCGTTGATATGAAGGTACTGTAGTGACTCTAAAAGGGGCAATCGACATAAAGGTACTGTAGTGACTCTTAAACGGGCAATAGGGATTACACTACATCTCTGAACGTTCGTGCACTTGAAATTTGGTTGATGGAAATAGAGCGTCTAAGGCTTTGAGATGCCTTCGCAGTTGATAAATGCTAGCGGTCTGGTTGATCTCCCAATGTCGCTATCGGTCACCTGTAGCTGATCCATTAACCCTCTCCATTTGAACCATTCGGTTGCGTTTAGTCCCAGTGATTCGAAAGGTATCACTGTTTTGTCTGGTCTTAGTAAATCTGAAATATACTTTATCCCTACTTCCTTCCAATGTTTATGAAAAATCATTCTTTGATTAATTTTGATTAATTTATTGTACCATAAATATGTTTTTCCCGAGCCACGTGCTTGCAGGCGCCGCCTCTTTTGCCTCAGTGAGCCAATCATCTTATATTGTAGCATGTGATGTATGTTTTACCAGACTATTATGTGGAGTATTGTCCTTTGGATTGAGGGTAAGGTTCACCTCAATGTAAAACAATGCAAGTTTGATAAAAGAAGCAATTACACTGTTAACCCGTTGACATGAAGGTACTGTAGTGACTCTAAAAGGGGCAATCGACATGAAGGTACTGTAGTGACTCTTAAACGGGCAATAGGGATTACACTACATCTCTGAACGTTCGTGCACTTGAAATTTGGTTGATGGAAATAGAGCGTCTAAGGCTTTGAGATGCCTTCGCAGTTGATAAATGCTAGCGGTCTGGTTGATCTCCTAATGTCGCTATCGGTCACCTGTAGCTGATCCATTAACCCTCTCCATTTGAACCATTCGGTTGCGTTTAGTCCCAGTGATTCGAAAGGTATCACTGTTTTGTCTGGTCTTAGTAAATCTGAAATATACTTTATCCCTACTTCCTTCCAATGTTTATGAAAAATCATTCTTTGATTAATTTTGATTAATTTATTGTACCATAAATATGTTTTTCCCGAGCCACGTGCTTGCAGGCGCCGCCTCTTTTGCCTCAGTGAGCCAATCATCTTATATTGTAGCATGTGATGTATGTTTTACCAGACTATTATGTGGAGTATTGTCCTTTGGATTGAGGGTAAGGTTCACCTCAATGTAAAACAATGCAAGTTTGATAAAAGAAGCAATTACACTGTTAACCCGTTGACATGAAGGTACTGTAGTGACTCTAAAAGGGGCAATCGACATGAAGGTACTGTAGTGACTCTTAAACGGGCAATAGGGATTACACTACATCTCTGAACGTTCGTGCACTTGAAATTTGGTTGATGGAAATAGAGCGTCTAAGGCTTTGAGATGCCTTCGCAGTTGATAAATGCTAGCGGTCTGGTTGATCTCCTAATGTCGCTATCGGTCACCTGTAGCTGATCCATTAACCCTCTCCATTTGAACCATTCGGTTGCGTTTAGTCCCAGTGATTCGAAAGGTATCACTGTTTTGTCTGGTCTTAGTAAATCTGAAATATACTTTATCCCTACTTCCTTCCAATGTTTATGAAAAATCATTCTTTGATTAATTTTGATTAATTTATTGTACCATAAATATGTTTTTCCCGAGCCACGTGCTTGCAGGCGCCGCCTCTTTTGCCTCAGTGAGCCAATCATCTTATATTGTAGCATGTGATGTATGTTTTACCAGACTATTATGTGGAGTATTGTCCTTTGGATTGAGGGTAAGGTTCACCTCAATGTAAAACAATGCAAGTTTGATAAAAGAAGCAATTACACTGTTAACCCGTTGATATGAAGGTACTGTAGTGACTCTAAAAGGGGCAATCGACATAAAGGTACTGTAGTGACTCTTAAACGGGCAATAGGGATTACACTACATCTCTGAACGTTCGTGCACTTGAAATTTGGTTGATGGAAATAGAGCGTCTAAGGCTTTGAGATGCCTTCGCAGTTGATAAATGCTAGCGGTCTGGTTGATCTCCCAATGTCGCTATCGGTCACCTGTAGCTGATCCATTAACCCTCTCCATTTGAACCATTCGGTTGCGTTTAGTCCCAGTGATTCGAAAGGTATCACTGTTTTGTCTGGTCTTAGTAAATCTGAAATATACTTTATCCCTACTTCCTTCCAATGTTTATGAAAAATCATTCTTTGATTAATTTTGATTAATTTATTGTACCATAAATATGTTTTTCCCGAGCCACGTGCTTGCAGGCGCCGCCTCTTTTGCCTCAGTGAGCCAATCATCTTATATTGTAGCATGTGATGTATGTTTTACCAGACTATTATGTGGAGTATTGTCCTTTGGATTGAGGGTAAGGTTCACCTCAATGTAAAACAATGCAAGTTTGATAAAAGAAGCAATTACACTGTTAACCCGTTGACATGAAGGTACTGTAGTGACTCTAAAAGGGGCAATCGACATGAAGGTACTGTAGTGACTCTTAAACGGGCAATAGGGATTACACTACATCTCTGAACGTTCGTGCACTTGAAATTTGGTTGATGGAAATAGAGCGTCTAAGGCTTTGAGATGCCTTCGCAGTTGATAAATGCTAGCGGTCTGGTTGATCTCCTAATGTCGCTATCGGTCACCTGTAGCTGATCCATTAACCCTCTCCATTTGAACCATTCGGTTGCGTTTAGTCCCAGTGATTCGAAAGGTATCACTGTTTTGTCTGGTCTTAGTAAATCTGAAATATACTTTATCCCTACTTCCTTCCAATGTTTATGAAAAATCATTCTTTGATTAATTTTGATTAATTTATTGTACCATAAATATGTTTTTCCCGAGCCACGTGCTTGCAGGCGCCGCCTCTTTTGCCTCAGTGAGCCAATCATCTTATATTGTAGCATGTGATGTATGTTTTACCAGACTATTATGTGGAGTATTGTCCTTTGGATTGAGGGTAAGGTTCACCTCAATGTAAAACAATGCAAGTTTGATAAAAGAAGCAATTACACTGTTAACCCGTTGATATGAAGGTACTGTAGTGACTCTAAAAGGGGCAATCGACATAAAGGTACTGTAGTGACTCTTAAACGGGCAATAGGGATTACACTACATCTCTGAACGTTCGTGCACTTGAAATTTGGTTGATGGAAATAGAGCGTCTAAGGCTTTGAGATGCCTTCGCAGTTGATAAATGCTAGCGGTCTGGTTGATCTCCCAATGTCGCTATCGGTCACCTGTAGCTGATCCATTAACCCTCTCCATTTGAACCATTCGGTTGCGTTTAGTCCCAGTGATTCGAAAGGTATCACTGTTTTGTCTGGTCTTAGTAAATCTGAAATATACTTTATCCCTACTTCCTTCCAATGTTTATGAAAAATCATTCTTTGATTAATTTTGATTAATTTATTGTACCATAAATATGTTTTTCCCGAGCCACGTGCTTGCAGGCGCCGCCTCTTTTGCCTCAGTGAGCCAATCATCTTATATTGTAGCATGTGATGTATGTTTTACCAGACTATTATGTGGAGTATTGTCCTTTGGATTGAGGGTAAGGTTCACCTCAATGTAAAACAATGCAAGTTTGATAAAAGAAGCAATTACACTGTTAACCCGTTGACATGAAGGTACTGTAGTGACTCTAAAAGGGGCAATCGACATGAAGGTACTGTAGTGACTCTTAAACGGGCAATAGGGATTACACTACATCTCTGAACGTTCGTGCACTTGAAATTTGGTTGATGGAAATAGAGCGTCTAAGGCTTTGAGATGCCTTCGCAGTTGATAAATGCTAGCGGTCTGGTTGATCTCCTAATGTCGCTATCGGTCACCTGTAGCTGATCCATTAACCCTCTCCATTTGAACCATTCGGTTGCGTTTAGTCCCAGTGATTCGAAAGGTATCACTGTTTTGTCTGGTCTTAGTAAATCTGAAATATACTTTATCCCTACTTCCTTCCAATGTTTATGAAAAATCATTCTTTGATTAATTTTGATTAATTTATTGTACCATAAATATGTTTTTCCCGAGCCACGTGCTTGCAGGCGCCGCCTCTTTTGCCTCAGTGAGCCAATCATCTTATATTGTAGCATGTGATGTATGTTTTACCAGACTATTATGTGGAGTATTGTCCTTTGGATTGAGGGTAAGGTTCACCTCAATGTAAAACAATGCAAGTTTGATAAAAGAAGCAATTACACTGTTAACCCGTTGATATGAAGGTACTGTAGTGACTCTAAAAGGGGCAATCGACATAAAGGTACTGTAGTGACTCTTAAACGGGCAATAGGGATTACACTACATCTCTGAACGTTCGTGCACTTGAAATTTGGTTGATGGAAATAGAGCGTCTAAGGCTTTGAGATGCCTTCGCAGTTGATAAATGCTAGCGGTCTGGTTGATCTCCCAATGTCGCTATCGGTCACCTGTAGCTGATCCATTAACCCTCTCCATTTGAACCATTCGGTTGCGTTTAGTCCCAGTGATTCGAAAGGTATCACTGTTTTGTCTGGTCTTAGTAAATCTGAAATATACTTTATCCCTACTTCCTTCCAATGTTTATGAAAAATCATTCTTTGATTAATTTTGATTAATTTATTGTACCATAAATATGTTTTTCCCGAGCCACGTGCTTGCAGGCGCCGCCTCTTTTGCCTCAGTGAGCCAATCATCTTATATTGTAGCATGTGATGTATGTTTTACCAGACTATTATGTGGAGTATTGTCCTTTGGATTGAGGGTAAGGTTCACCTCAATGTAAAACAATGCAAGTTTGATAAAAGAAGCAATTACACTGTTAACCCGTTGACATGAAGGTACTGTAGTGACTCTAAAAGGGGCAATCGACATAAAGGTACTGTAGTGACTCTTAAACGGGCAATAGGGATTACACTACATCTCTGAACGTTCGTGCACTTGAAATTTGGTTGATGGAAATAGAGCGTCTAAGGCTTTGAGATGCCTTCGCAGTTGATAAATGCTAGCGGTCTGGTTGATCTCCTAATGTCGCTATCGGTCACCTGTAGCTGATCCATTAACCCTCTCCATTTGAACCATTCGGTTGCGTTTAGTCCCAGTGATTCGAAAGGTATCACTGTTTTGTCTGGTCTTAGTAAATCTGAAATATACTTTATCCCTACTTCCTTCCAATGTTTATGAAAAATCATTCTTTGATTAATTTTGATTAATTTATTGTACCATAAATATGTTTTTCCCGAGCCACGTGCTTGCAGGCGCCGCCTCTTTTGCCTCAGTGAGCCAATCATCTTATATTGTAGCATGTGATGTATGTTTTACCAGACTATTATGTGGAGTATTGTCCTTTGGATTGAGGGTAAGGTTCACCTCAATGTAAAACAATGCAAGTTTGATAAAAGAAGCAATTACACTGTTAACCCGTTGACATGAAGGTACTGTAGTGACTCTAAAAGGGGCAATCGACATGAAGGTACTGTAGTGACTCTTAAACGGGCAATAGGGATTACACTACATCTCTGAACGTTCGTGCACTTGAAATTTGGTTGATGGAAATAGAGCGTCTAAGGCTTTGAGATGCCTTCGCAGTTGATAAATGCTAGCGGTCTGGTTGATCTCCTAATGTCGCTATCGGTCACCTGTAGCTGATCCATTAACCCTCTCCATTTGAACCATTCGGTTGCGTTTAGTCCCAGTGATTCGAAAGGTATCACTGTTTTGTCTGGTCTTAGTAAATCTGAAATATACTTTATCCCTACTTCCTTCCAATGTTTATGAAAAATCATTCTTTGATTAATTTTGATTAATTTATTGTACCATAAATATGTTTTTCCCGAGCCACGTGCTTGCAGGCGCCGCCTCTTTTGCCTCAGTGAGCCAATCATCTTATATTGTAGCATGTGATGTATGTTTTACCAGACTATTATGTGGAGTATTGTCCTTTGGATTGAGGGTAAGGTTCACCTCAATGTAAAACAATGCAAGTTTGATAAAAGAAGCAATTACACTGTTAACCCGTTGATATGAAGGTACTGTAGTGACTCTAAAAGGGGCAATCGACATAAAGGTACTGTAGTGACTCTTAAACGGGCAATAGGGATTACACTACATCTCTGAACGTTCGTGCACTTGAAATTTGGTTGATGGAAATAGAGCGTCTAAGGCTTTGAGATGCCTTCGCAGTTGATAAATGCTAGCGGTCTGGTTGATCTCCCAATGTCGCTATCGGTCACCTGTAGCTGATCCATTAACCCTCTCCATTTGAACCATTCGGTTGCGTTTAGTCCCAGTGATTCGAAAGGTATCACTGTTTTGTCTGGTCTTAGTAAATCTGAAATATACTTTATCCCTACTTCCTTCCAATGTTTATGAAAAATCATTCTTTGATTAATTTTGATTAATTTATTGTACCATAAATATGTTTTTCCCGAGCCACGTGCTTGCAGGCGCCGCCTCTTTTGCCTCAGTGAGCCAATCATCTTATATTGTAGCATGTGATGTATGTTTTACCAGACTATTATGTGGAGTATTGTCCTTTGGATTGAGGGTAAGGTTCACCTCAATGTAAAACAATGCAAGTTTGATAAAAGAAGCAATTACACTGTTAACCCGTTGACATGAAGGTACTGTAGTGACTCTAAAAGGGGCAATCGACATGAAGGTACTGTAGTGACTCTTAAACGGGCAATAGGGATTACACTACATCTCTGAACGTTCGTGCACTTGAAATTTGGTTGATGGAAATAGAGCGTCTAAGGCTTTGAGATGCCTTCGCAGTTGATAAATGCTAGCGGTCTGGTTGATCTCCTAATGTCGCTATCGGTCACCTGTAGCTGATCCATTAACCCTCTCCATTTGAACCATTCGGTTGCGTTTAGTCCCAGTGATTCGAAAGGTATCACTGTTTTGTCTGGTCTTAGTAAATCTGAAATATACTTTATCCCTACTTCCTTCCAATGTTTATGAAAAATCATTCTTTGATTAATTTTGATTAATTTATTGTACCATAAATATGTTTTTCCCGAGCCACGTGCTTGCAGGCGCCGCCTCTTTTGCCTCAGTGAGCCAATCATCTTATATTGTAGCATGTGATGTATGTTTTACCAGACTATTATGTGGAGTATTGTCCTTTGGATTGAGGGTAAGGTTCACCTCAATGTAAAACAATGCAAGTTTGATAAAAGAAGCAATTACACTGTTAACCCGTTGATATGAAGGTACTGTAGTGACTCTAAAAGGGGCAATCGACATAAAGGTACTGTAGTGACTCTTAAACGGGCAATAGGGATTACACTACATCTCTGAACGTTCGTGCACTTGAAATTTGGTTGATGGAAATAGAGCGTCTAAGGCTTTGAGATGCCTTCGCAGTTGATAAATGCTAGCGGTCTGGTTGATCTCCCAATGTCGCTATCGGTCACCTGTAGCTGATCCATTAACCCTCTCCATTTGAACCATTCGGTTGCGTTTAGTCCCAGTGATTCGAAAGGTATCACTGTTTTGTCTGGTCTTAGTAAATCTGAAATATACTTTATCCCTACTTCCTTCCAATGTTTATGAAAAATCATTCTTTGATTAATTTTGATTAATTTATTGTACCATAAATATGTTTTTCCCGAGCCACGTGCTTGCAGGCGCCGCCTCTTTTGCCTCAGTGAGCCAATCATCTTATATTGTAGCATGTGATGTATGTTTTACCAGACTATTATGTGGAGTATTGTCCTTTGGATTGAGGGTAAGGTTCACCTCAATGTAAAACAATGCAAGTTTGATAAAAGAAGCAATTACACTGTTAACCCGTTGACATGAAGGTACTGTAGTGACTCTAAAAGGGGCAATCGACATGAAGGTACTGTAGTGACTCTTAAACGGGCAATAGGGATTACACTACATCTCTGAACGTTCGTGCACTTGAAATTTGGTTGATGGAAATAGAGCGTCTAAGGCTTTGAGATGCCTTCGCAGTTGATAAATGCTAGCGGTCTGGTTGATCTCCTAATGTCGCTATCGGTCACCTGTAGCTGATCCATTAACCCTCTCCATTTGAACCATTCGGTTGCGTTTAGTCCCAGTGATTCGAAAGGTATCACTGTTTTGTCTGGTCTTAGTAAATCTGAAATATACTTTATCCCTACTTCCTTCCAATGTTTATGAAAAATCATTCTTTGATTAATTTTGATTAATTTATTGTACCATAAATATGTTTTTCCCGAGCCACGTGCTTGCAGGCGCCGCCTCTTTTGCCTCAGTGAGCCAATCATCTTATATTGTAGCATGTGATGTATGTTTTACCAGACTATTATGTGGAGTATTGTCCTTTGGATTGAGGGTAAGGTTCACCTCAATGTAAAACAATGCAAGTTTGATAAAAGAAGCAATTACACTGTTAACCCGTTGATATGAAGGTACTGTAGTGACTCTAAAAGGGGCAATCGACATAAAGGTACTGTAGTGACTCTTAAACGGGCAATAGGGATTACACTACATCTCTGAACGTTCGTGCACTTGAAATTTGGTTGATGGAAATAGAGCGTCTAAGGCTTTGAGATGCCTTCGCAGTTGATAAATGCTAGCGGTCTGGTTGATCTCCCAATGTCGCTATCGGTCACCTGTAGCTGATCCATTAACCCTCTCCATTTGAACCATTCGGTTGCGTTTAGTCCCAGTGATTCGAAAGGTATCACTGTTTTGTCTGGTCTTAGTAAATCTGAAATATACTTTATCCCTACTTCCTTCCAATGTTTATGAAAAATCATTCTTTGATTAATTTTGATTAATTTATTGTACCATAAATATGTTTTTCCCGAGCCACGTGCTTGCAGGCGCCGCCTCTTTTGCCTCAGTGAGCCAATCATCTTATATTGTAGCATGTGATGTATGTTTTACCAGACTATTATGTGGAGTATTGTCCTTTGGATTGAGGGTAAGGTTCACCTCAATGTAAAACAATGCAAGTTTGATAAAAGAAGCAATTACACTGTTAACCCGTTGACATGAAGGTACTGTAGTGACTCTAAAAGGGGCAATCGACATGAAGGTACTGTAGTGACTCTTAAACGGGCAATAGGGATTACACTACATCTCTGAACGTTCGTGCACTTGAAATTTGGTTGATGGAAATAGAGCGTCTAAGGCTTTGAGATGCCTTCGCAGTTGATAAATGCTAGCGGTCTGGTTGATCTCCTAATGTCGCTATCGGTCACCTGTAGCTGATCCATTAACCCTCTCCATTTGAACCATTCGGTTGCGTTTAGTCCCAGTGATTCGAAAGGTATCACTGTTTTGTCTGGTCTTAGTAAATCTGAAATATACTTTATCCCTACTTCCTTCCAATGTTTATGAAAAATCATTCTTTGATTAATTTTGATTAATTTATTGTACCATAAATATGTTTTTCCCGAGCCACGTGCTTGCAGGCGCCGCCTCTTTTGCCTCAGTGAGCCAATCATCTTATATTGTAGCATGTGATGTATGTTTTACCAGACTATTATGTGGAGTATTGTCCTTTGGATTGAGGGTAAGGTTCACCTTAATGTAAAACAATGCAAGTTTGATAAAAGAAGCAATTACACTGTTAACCCGTTGATATGAAGGTACTGTAGTGACTCTAAAAGGGGCAATCGACATAAAGGTACTGTAGTGACTCTTAAACGGGCAATAGGGATTACACTACATCTCTGAACGTTCGTGCACTTGAAATTTGGTTGATGGAAATAGAGCGTCTAAGGCTTTGAGATGCCTTCGCAGTTGATAAATGCTAGCGGTCTGGTTGATCTCCCAATGTCGCTATCGGTCACCTGTAGCTGATCCATTAACCCTCTCCATTTGAACCATTCGGTTGCGTTTAGTCCCAGTGATTCGAAAGGTATCACTGTTTTGTCTGGTCTTAGTAAATCTGAAATATACTTTATCCCTACTTCCTTCCAATGTTTATGAAAAATCATTCTTTGATTAATTTTGATTAATTTATTGTACCATAAATATGTTTTTCCCGAGCCACGTGCTTGCAGGCGCCGCCTCTTTTGCCTCAGTGAGCCAATCATCTTATATTGTAGCATGTGATGTATGTTTTACCAGACTATTATGTGGAGTATTGTCCTTTGGATTGAGGGTAAGGTTCACCTCAATGTAAAACAATGCAAGTTTGATAAAAGAAGCAATTACACTGTTAACCCGTTGACATGAAGGTACTGTAGTGACTCTAAAAGGGGCAATCGACATAAAGGTACTGTAGTGACTCTTAAACGGGCAATAGGGATTACACTACATCTCTGAACGTTCGTGCACTTGAAATTTGGTTGATGGAAATAGAGCGTCTAAGGCTTTGAGATGCCTTCGCAGTTGATAAATGCTAGCGGTCTGGTTGATCTCCTAATGTCGCTATCGGTCACCTGTAGCTGATCCATTAACCCTCTCCATTTGAACCATTCGGTTGCGTTTAGTCCCAGTGATTCGAAAGGTATCACTGTTTTGTCTGGTCTTAGTAAATCTGAAATATACTTTATCCCTACTTCCTTCCAATGTTTATGAAAAATCATTATTTGATTAATTTTGATTAATTTATTGTACCATAAATATGTTTTTCCCGAGCCACGTGCTTGCAGGCGCCGCCTCTTTTGCCTCAGTGAGCCAATCATCTTATATTGTAGCATGTGATGTATGTTTTACCAGACTATTATGTGGAGTATTGTCCTTTGGATTGAGGGTAAGGTTCACCTCAATGTAAAACAATGCAAGTTTGATAAAAGAAGCAATTACACTGTTAACCCGTTGACATGAAGGTACTGTAGTGACTCTAAAAGGGGCAATCGACATGAAGGTACTGTAGTGACTCTTAAACGGGCAATAGGGATTACACTACATCTCTGAACGTTCGTGCACTTGAAATTTGGTTGATGGAAATAGAGCGTCTAAGGCTTTGAGATGCCTTCGCAGTTGATAAATGCTAGCGGTCTGGTTGATCTCCTAATGTCGCTATCGGTCACCTGTAGCTGATCCATTAACCCTCTCCATTTGAACCATTCGGTTGCGTTTAGTCCCAGTGATTCGAAAGGTATCACTGTTTTGTCTGGTCTTAGTAAATCTGAAATATACTTTATCCCTACTTCCTTCCAATGTTTATGAAAAATCATTCTTTGATTAATTTTGATTAATTTATTGTACCATAAATATGTTTTTCCCGAGCCACGTGCTTGCAGGCGCCGCCTCTTTTGCCTCAGTGAGCCAATCATCTTATATTGTAGCATGTGATGTATGTTTTACCAGACTATTATGTGGAGTATTGTCCTTTGGATTGAGGGTAAGGTTCACCTCAATGTAAAACAATGCAAGTTTGATAAAAGAAGCAATTACACTGTTAACCCGTTGATATGAAGGTACTGTAGTGACTCTAAAAGGGGCAATCGACATAAAGGTACTGTAGTGACTCTTAAACGGGCAATAGGGATTACACTACATCTCTGAACGTTCGTGCACTTGAAATTTGGTTGATGGAAATAGAGCGTCTAAGGCTTTGAGATGCCTTCGCAGTTGATAAATGCTAGCGGTCTGGTTGATCTCCCAATGTCGCTATCGGTCACCTGTAGCTGATCCATTAACCCTCTCCATTTGAACCATTCGGTTGCGTTTAGTCCCAGTGATTCGAAAGGTATCACTGTTTTGTCTGGTCTTAGTAAATCTGAAATATACTTTATCCCTACTTCCTTCCAATGTTTATGAAAAATCATTCTTTGATTAATTTTGATTAATTTATTGTACCATAAATATGTTTTTCCCGAGCCACGTGCTTGCAGGCGCCGCCTCTTTTGCCTCAGTGAGCCAATCATCTTATATTGTAGCATGTGATGTATGTTTTACCAGACTATTATGTGGAGTATTGTCCTTTGGATTGAGGGTAAGGTTCACCTCAATGTAAAACAATGCAAGTTTGATAAAAGAAGCAATTACACTGTTAACCCGTTGACATGAAGGTACTGTAGTGACTCTAAAAGGGGCAATCGACATGAAGGTACTGTAGTGACTCTTAAACGGGCAATAGGGATTACACTACATCTCTGAACGTTCGTGCACTTGAAATTTGGTTGATGGAAATAGAGCGTCTAAGGCTTTGAGATGCCTTCGCAGTTGATAAATGCTAGCGGTCTGGTTGATCTCCTAATGTCGCTATCGGTCACCTGTAGCTGATCCATTAACCCTCTCCATTTGAACCATTCGGTTGCGTTTAGTCCCAGTGATTCGAAAGGTATCACTGTTTTGTCTGGTCTTAGTAAATCTGAAATATACTTTATCCCTACTTCCTTCCAATGTTTATGAAAAATCATTCTTTGATTAATTTTGATTAATTTATTGTACCATAAATATGTTTTTCCCGAGCCACGTGCTTGCAGGCGCCGCCTCTTTTGCCTCAGTGAGCCAATCATCTTATATTGTAGCATGTGATGTATGTTTTACCAGACTATTATGTGGAGTATTGTCCTTTGGATTGAGGGTAAGGTTCACCTCAATGTAAAACAATGCAAGTTTGATAAAAGAAGCAATTACACTGTTAACCCGTTGATATGAAGGTACTGTAGTGACTCTAAAAGGGGCAATCGACATAAAGGTACTGTAGTGACTCTTAAACGGGCAATAGGGATTACACTACATCTCTGAACGTTCGTGCACTTGAAATTTGGTTGATGGAAATAGAGCGTCTAAGGCTTTGAGATGCCTTCGCAGTTGATAAATGCTAGCGGTCTGGTTGATCTCCCAATGTCGCTATCGGTCACCTGTAGCTGATCCATTAACCCTCTCCATTTGAACCATTCGGTTGCGTTTAGTCCCAGTGATTCGAAAGGTATCACTGTTTTGTCTGGTCTTAGTAAATCTGAAATATACTTTATCCCTACTTCCTTCCAATGTTTATGAAAAATCATTCTTTGATTAATTTTGATTAATTTATTGTACCATAAATATGTTTTTCCCGAGCCACGTGCTTGCAGGCGCCGCCTCTTTTGCCTCAGTGAGCCAATCATCTTATATTGTAGCATGTGATGTATGTTTTACCAGACTATTATGTGGAGTATTGTCCTTTGGATTGAGGGTAAGGTTCACCTCAATGTAAAACAATGCAAGTTTGATAAAAGAAGCAATTACACTGTTAACCCGTTGACATGAAGGTACTGTAGTGACTCTAAAAGGGGCAATCGACATGAAGGTACTGTAGTGACTCTTAAACGGGCAATAGGGATTACACTACATCTCTGAACGTTCGTGCACTTGAAATTTGGTTGATGGAAATAGAGCGTCTAAGGCTTTGAGATGCCTTCGCAGTTGATAAATGCTAGCGGTCTGGTTGATCTCCTAATGTCGCTATCGGTCACCTGTAGCTGATCCATTAACCCTCTCCATTTGAACCATTCGGTTGCGTTTAGTCCCAGTGATTCGAAAGGTATCACTGTTTTGTCTGGTCTTAGTAAATCTGAAATATACTTTATCCCTACTTCCTTCCAATGTTTATGAAAAATCATTCTTTGATTAATTTTGATTAATTTATTGTACCATAAATATGTTTTTCCCGAGCCACGTGCTTGCAGGCGCCGCCTCTTTTGCCTCAGTGAGCCAATCATCTTATATTGTAGCATGTGATGTATGTTTTACCAGACTATTATGTGGAGTATTGTCCTTTGGATTGAGGGTAAGGTTCACCTCAATGTAAAACAATGCAAGTTTGATAAAAGAAGCAATTACACTGTTAACCCGTTGATATGAAGGTACTGTAGTGACTCTAAAAGGGGCAATCGACATAAAGGTACTGTAGTGACTCTTAAACGGGCAATAGGGATTACACTACATCTCTGAACGTTCGTGCACTTGAAATTTGGTTGATGGAAATAGAGCGTCTAAGGCTTTGAGATGCCTTCGCAGTTGATAAATGCTAGCGGTCTGGTTGATCTCCCAATGTCGCTATCGGTCACCTGTAGCTGATCCATTAACCCTCTCCATTTGAACCATTCGGTTGCGTTTAGTCCCAGTGATTCGAAAGGTATCACTGTTTTGTCTGGTCTTAGTAAATCTGAAATATACTTTATCCCTACTTCCTTCCAATGTTTATGAAAAATCATTCTTTGATTAATTTTGATTAATTTATTGTACCATAAATATGTTTTTCCCGAGCCACGTGCTTGCAGGCGCCGCCTCTTTTGCCTCAGTGAGCCAATCATCTTATATTGTAGCATGTGATGTATGTTTTACCAGACTATTATGTGGAGTATTGTCCTTTGGATTGAGGGTAAGGTTCACCTCAATGTAAAACAATGCAAGTTTGATAAAAGAAGCAATTACACTGTTAACCCGTTGACATGAAGGTACTGTAGTGACTCTAAAAGGGGCAATCGACATGAAGGTACTGTAGTGACTCTTAAACGGGCAATAGGGATTACACTACATCTCTGAACGTTCGTGCACTTGAAATTTGGTTGATGGAAATAGAGCGTCTAAGGCTTTGAGATGCCTTCGCAGTTGATAAATGCTAGCGGTCTGGTTGATCTCCTAATGTCGCTATCGGTCACCTGTAGCTGATCCATTAACCCTCTCCATTTGAACCATTCGGTTGCGTTTAGTCCCAGTGATTCGAAAGGTATCACTGTTTTGTCTGGTCTTAGTAAATCTGAAATATACTTTATCCCTACTTCCTTCCAATGTTTATGAAAAATCATTCTTTGATTAATTTTGATTAATTTATTGTACCATAAATATGTTTTTCCCGAGCCACGTGCTTGCAGGCGCCGCCTCTTTTGCCTCAGTGAGCCAATCATCTTATATTGTAGCATGTGATGTATGTTTTACCAGACTATTATGTGGAGTATTGTCCTTTGGATTGAGGGTAAGGTTCACCTTAATGTAAAACAATGCAAGTTTGATAAAAGAAGCAATTACACTGTTAACCCGTTGATATGAAGGTACTGTAGTGACTCTAAAAGGGGCAATCGACATAAAGGTACTGTAGTGACTCTTAAACGGGCAATAGGGATTACACTACATCTCTGAACGTTCGTGCACTTGAAATTTGGTTGATGGAAATAGAGCGTCTAAGGCTTTGAGATGCCTTCGCAGTTGATAAATGCTAGCGGTCTGGTTGATCTCCCAATGTCGCTATCGGTCACCTGTAGCTGATCCATTAACCCTCTCCATTTGAACCATTCGGTTGCGTTTAGTCCCAGTGATTCGAAAGGTATCACTGTTTTGTCTGGTCTTAGTAAATCTGAAATATACTTTATCCCTACTTCCTTCCAATGTTTATGAAAAATCATTCTTTGATTAATTTTGATTAATTTATTGTACCATAAATATGTTTTTCCCGAGCCACGTGCTTGCAGGCGCCGCCTCTTTTGCCTCAGTGAGCCAATCATCTTATATTGTAGCATGTGATGTATGTTTTACCAGACTATTATGTGGAGTATTGTCCTTTGGATTGAGGGTAAGGTTCACCTCAATGTAAAACAATGCAAGTTTGATAAAAGAAGCAATTACACTGTTAACCCGTTGACATGAAGGTACTGTAGTGACTCTAAAAGGGGCAATCGACATGAAGGTACTGTAGTGACTCTTAAACGGGCAATAGGGATTACACTACATCTCTGAACGTTCGTGCACTTGAAATTTGGTTGATGGAAATAGAGCGTCTAAGGCTTTGAGATGCCTTCGCAGTTGATAAATGCTAGCGGTCTGGTTGATCTCCTAATGTCGCTATCGGTCACCTGTAGCTGATCCATTAACCCTCTCCATTTGAACCATTCGGTTGCGTTTAGTCCCAGTGATTCGAAAGGTATCACTGTTTTGTCTGGTCTTAGTAAATCTGAAATATACTTTATCCCTACTTCCTTCCAATGTTTATGAAAAATCATTCTTTGATTAATTTTGATTAATTTATTGTACCATAAATATGTTTTTCCCGAGCCACGTGCTTGCAGGCGCCGCCTCTTTTGCCTCAGTGAGCCAATCATCTTATATTGTAGCATGTGATGTATGTTTTACCAGACTATTATGTGGAGTATTGTCCTTTGGATTGAGGGTAAGGTTCACCTCAATGTAAAACAATGCAAGTTTGATAAAAGAAGCAATTACACTGTTAACCCGTTGATATGAAGGTACTGTAGTGACTCTAAAAGGGGCAATCGACATAAAGGTACTGTAGTGACTCTTAAACGGGCAATAGGGATTACACTACATCTCTGAACGTTCGTGCACTTGAAATTTGGTTGATGGAAATAGAGCGTCTAAGGCTTTGAGATGCCTTCGCAGTTGATAAATGCTAGCGGTCTGGTTGATCTCCCAATGTCGCTATCGGTCACCTGTAGCTGATCCATTAACCCTCTCCATTTGAACCATTCGGTTGGGTTTGTCCCAGTGATTCGAAAGGTATCACTGTTTTGTCTGGTCTTAGTAAATCTGAAATATACTTTATCCCTACTTCCTTCCAATGTTTAAGAAAAATCATTATTTGATTAATTTTGATTAATTTATTGTACCATAAATATGTTTTTCCCGAGCCACGTGCTTGCAGGCGCCGCCTCTTTTGCCTCAGTGAGCCAATCATCTTATATTGTAGCATGTGATGTATGTTTTACCAGACTATTATGTGGAGTATTGTCCTTTGGATTGAGGGTAAGGTTCACCTCAATGTAAAACAATGCAAGTTTGATAAAAGAAGCAATTACACTGTTAACCCGTTGACATGAAGGTACTGTAGTGACTCTAAAAGGGGCAATCGACATGAAGGTACTGTAGTGACTCTTAAACGGGCAATAGGGATTACACTACATCTCTGAACGTTCGTGCACTTGAAATTTGGTTGATGGAAATAGAGCGTCTAAGGCTTTGAGATGCCTTCGCAGTTGATAAATGCTAGCGGTCTGGTTGATCTCCCAATGTCGCTATCGGTCACCTGTAGCTGATCCATTAACCCTCTCCATTTGAACCATTCGAATGGGTTTGTCCCAGTGATTCGAAAGGTATCACTGTTTTGTCTGGTCTTAGTAAATCTGAAATATACTTTATCCCTACTTCCTTCCAATGTTTAAGAAAAATCATTATTTGATTAATTTTGATTAATTTATTGTACCATAAATATGTTTTTCCCGAGCCACGTGCTTGCAGGCGCCGCCTCTTTTGCCTCAGTGAGCCAATCATCTTATATTGTAGCATGTGATGTATGTTTTACCAGACTATTATGTGGAGTATTGTCCTTTGGATTGAGGGTAAGGTTCACCTCAATGTAAAACAATGCAAGTTTGATAAAAGAAGCAATTACACTGTTAACCCGTTGACATGAAGGTACTGTAGTGACTCTAAAAGGGGCAATCGACATGAAGGTACTGTAGTGACTCTTAAACGGGCAATAGGGATTACACTACATCTCTGAACGTTCGTGCACTTGAAATTTGGTTGATGGAAATAGAGCGTCTAAGGCTTTGAGATGCCTTCGCAGTTAATAAATGCTAGCGGTCTGGTTGATCTCCTAATGTCGCTATCGGTCACCTGTAGCTGATCCATTAACCCTCTCCATTTGAACCATTCGGTTGCGTTTAGTCCCAGTGATTCGAAAGGTATCACTGTTTTGTCTGGTCTTAGTAAATCTGAAATATACTTTATCCCTACTTCCTTCCAATGTTTAAGAAAATCAGCCTCAAGTGACTGATGCCTACCTGTAACCAGCTACAGGTGACCGATAGCGACATTAGGAGATGTAACCAGCTACAGGTGACCAATAGCGACATTAGAAGATCAACCAGATCGCTTGGATTTATCAACTGCGAAGGCATCTTAAAGCCTTAGACGCTATATTTCCATCAACCAAATTTCAGGATGCGCAGCGTTATGTATGTCCAGGTTATGTCCTAAATTTAGTATTTCTGGTTTAAACTAAAAGTATGGACTTATTGCCCCTTTAAGAGTCACTACAGTACCTTCATGTCAACGGGTTAACAGTGAAATTGCTTCTTTTATCAAACTTGCATTGTTTACATCCGTCTTATTCAAGTGAACCGTACCCCAATACAAAGGACAATACTCCACATAATAGTCTGGTAAAACATATATCACATGCTACAATATAAGATGTTATATATGATTGGCTCACTAAGGCAAAGGAGGCGGCGCCTGCAAGCACGCGGCTCGGGAAAAACATATTTATGGTACAAATAAATTAATCAAAATCAATCAAAGAATGATCTTTCATAAACATTGGAAAGGGATAAATTATATTTCAGATTTACAAAGACCAGACAAAACAGTGATACCTTTTGAATCACTGGGACTAAAAGCAACCGAATGGTTCAAATGGAGAGGGTTAATGGATGTTTTTATAAATAAAGATTTAGGCTTAGACTTTTACAGTTTCTGCGTAGATCTTACATTATTTTGATCAGTGGTAAAATTATAAGAGACAATCATGCCCAACGGTATAAATCAGCCTCAAGTGACTGATGCCTACCTGTAACCAGCTACAGGTGACCGATAGCGACATTAGGAGATGTAACCAGCTACAGGTGACCAATAGCGACATTAGAAGATCAACCAGATCGCTTGGATTTATCAACTGCGAAGGCATCTTAAAGCCTTAGACGCTATATTTCCATCAACCAAATTTCAGGATGCGCAGCGTTATGTATGTCCAGGTTATGTCCTAAATTTAGTATTTCTGGTTTAAACTAAAAAAGTATGGACTTATTGCCCCTTTAAGAGTCACTACAGTACCTTCATGTCAACGGGTTAACAGTGAAATTGCTTCTTTTATCAAACTTGCATTGTTTACATCCGTCTTATTCAAGTGAACCGTACCCCAATACAAAGGACAATACTCCACATAATAGTCTGGTAAAACATATATCACATGCTACAATATAAGATGTTATATATGATTGGCTCACTAAGGCAAAGGAGGCGGCGCCTGCAAGCACGCGGCTCGGGAAAAACATATTTATGGTACAAATAAATTAATCAAAATCAATCAAAGAATGATCTTTCATAAACATTGGAAAGGGATAAATTATATTTCAGATTTACAAAGACCAGACAAAACAGTGATACCTTTTGAATCACTGGGACTAAAAGCAACCGAATGGTTCAAATGGAGAGGTTAATGGATGTTATTATAAATAAAGATTTAGGCTTATAATTTTAACACTGATAACAATAATGTAAGATCTACGCAGAAACTGTAAAAGTCTAAGAGACAATCATGCCCAACGGTATAAATCAGCCTCAAGTGACTGATGCCTACCTGTAACCAGCTACAGGTGACCGATAGTGACATTATGAGATGTAACCAGCTACAGGTGACCAATAGCGACATTAGGAGATGTAACCAGCTACAGGTGACCGATAGCGACATAAGAAGATCAACCAGATCGCTTGGATTTATTAACTGCGAAGGCATCTTAAAGCCTTAGACGCTATATTTCCATCAACCAAATTTCAGGATGCGCAGCGTTATGTATGTCCAGGTTATGTCCTAAATTTAGTATTTCTGGTTTAAACTAAAAAAGTCTGGACTTATTGCCCCTTTAAGAGTCACTACAGTACCTTCATGTCAACGGGTTAACAGTGAAATTGCTTCTTTTATCAAACTTGCATTGTTTACATCCGTCTTATTCAAGTGAACCGTACCCCAATACAAAGGACAATACTCCACATAATAGTCTGGTAAAAGATATATCACATGCTACAATATAAGATGTTATATATGATTGGCTCACTAAGGCAAAGGAGGCGGCACCTGCAAGCACGTTGCTCGGGAAAAACATATTTATGGTACAAATAAATTAATCAAAATCAATCAAAGAATGATCTTTCATAAACATTGGAAAGGGATAAATTATATTTCAGATTTACAAAGACCAGACAAAACAGTGATACCTTTTGAATCACTGGGACTAAAAGCAACCGAATGGTTCAAATGGAGAGTTTAATGGATGTTATTATAAATAAAGATTTAGGCTTATAATTTTACCACTGATAAAAATAATGTAAGATCTACGCAGAAACTGTAAAAGTCTAAGAGACAATCATGCCCAACGGTATAAATCAGCCTCAAGTGACTGATGCCTACCTGTAACCAGCTACAGGTGACCGATAGCGACATTAGGAGATGTAACCAGCTACAGGTGACCAATAGCGACATTAGAAGATCAACCAGATCGCTTGGATTTATCAACTGCGAAGGCATCTTAAAGCCTTAGACGCTATATTTCCATCAACCAAATTTCAGGATGCGCAGCGTTATGTATGTCCAGGTTATGTCCTAAATTTAGTATTTCTGGTTTAAACTAAAAGTATGGACTTATTGCCCCTTTAAGAGTCACTACAGTACCTTCATGTCAACGGGTTAACAGTGAAATTGCTTCTTTTATCAAACTTGCATTGTTTACATCCGTCTTATTCAAGTGAACCGTACCCCAATACAAAGGACAATACTCCACATAATAGTCTGGTAAAACATATATCACATGCTACAATATAAGATGTTATATATGATTGGCTCACTAAGGCAAAGGAGGCGGCGCCTGCAAGCACGTGGCACGGGAAAAACATATTTATGGTACAAATAAATTAATCAAAATCAATCAAAGAATGATCTTTCATAAACATTGGAAGGGGATAAATTATATTTCAGATTTACAAAGACCAGACAAAACAGTGATACCTTTCGAATCACTGGGACTAAAAGCAACCGAATGGTTCAAATGGAGAGGTTAATATAAATAAAGATTTAGGCTTAGACTTTTACAGTTTCTGCGTAGATCTTACATTATTGTAATCAGTGTTAAAAGTCTTAGAGACAATCATGCCCAACGGTATAAATCAGCCTCAAGTGACTGATGCCTACCTGTAACCAGCTACAGGTGACCGATAGCGACATTAGGAGATGTAACCAGCTACAGGTGACCAATAGCGACATTAGAAGATCAACCAGATCGCTTGGATTTATCAACTGCGAAGGCATCTTAAAGCCTTAGACGCTATATTTCCATCAACCAAATTTCAGGATGCCAGCGTTATGTATGTCCAGGTTATGTCCTAAATTTAGTATTTCTGGTTTAAACTAAAAAAGTATGGACTTATTGCCCCTTTAAGAGTCACTACAGTACCTTCATGTCAACGGGGTTAACAGTGAAATTGCTTCTTTTATCAAACTTGCATTGTTTACATCCGTCTTATTCAAGTGAACCGTACCCCAATACAAAGGACAATACTCCACATAATAGTCTGGTAAAACATATATCACATGCTACAATATAAGATGTTATATATGATTGGCTCACTAAGGCAAAGGAGGCGGCGCCTGCAAGCACGCGGCTCGGGAAAAACATATTTATGGTACAAATAAATTAATCAAAATCAATCAAAGAATGATCTTTCATAAACATTGGAAGGGGATAAATTATATTTCAGATTTACAAAGACCAGACAAAACAGTGATACCTTTTGAATCACTGGGACTAAAAGCAACCGAATGGTTCAAATGGAGAGGTTAATGGATGTTATTATAAATAAAGATTTAGGCTTATAATTTTACAGTTTCTGCGTAGATCTTACATTATTGTAATCAGTGTTAAAAGTCTTAGAGACAATCATGCCCAACGGTATAAATCAGCCTCAAGTGACTGATGCCTACCTGTAACCAGCTACAGGTGACCGATAGCGACATTAGGAGATGTAACCAGCTACAGGTGACCAATAGCGACATTAGAAGATCAACCAGATCGCTTGGATTTATCAACTGCGAAGGCATCTTAAAGCCTTAGACGCTATATTTCCATCAACCAAATTTCAGGATGCGCAGCGTTATGTATGTCCAGGTTATGTCCTAAATTTAGTATTTCTGGTTTAAACTAAAAAAGTATGGACTTATTGCCCCTTTAAGAGTCACTACAGTACCTTCATGTCAACGGGTTAACAGTGAAATTGCTTCTTTTATCAAACTTGCATTGTTTACATCCGTCTTATTCAAGTGAACCGTACCCCAATACAAAGGACAATACTCCACATAATAGTCTGGTAAAACATATATCACATGCTACAATATAAGATGTTATATATGATTGGCTCACTAAGGCAAAGGAGGCGGCGCCTGCAAGCACGCGGCTCGGGAAAAACATATTTATGGTACAAATAAATTAATCAAAATCAATCAAAGAATGATCTTTCATAAACATTGGAAGGGGATAAATTATATTTCAGATTTACAAAGACCAGACAAAACAGTGATACCTTTTGAATCACTGGGACTAAAAGCAACCGAATGGTTCAAATGGAGAGGTTAATGGATGTTATAAAGATTTAGGCTTATAATTTTAACACTGATAACAATAATGTAAGATCTACGCAGAAACTGTAAAAGTCTAAGAGACAATCATGCCCAACGGTATAAATCAGCCTCAAGTGACTGATGCCTACCTGTAACCAGCTACAGGTGACCGATAGCGACATTATGAGATGTAACCAGCTACAGGTGACCAATAGTGACATTAGGAGATGTAACAAGCTACAGGTGACCAATAGCGACATTAGAAGATCAACCAGATCGCTTGGATTTATAAACTGCGAAGGCATCTTAAAGCCTTAGACGCTATATTTCCATCAACCAAATTTCAGGATGCGCAGCGTTATGTATGTCCAGGTTATGTCCTAAATTTAGTATTTCTGGTTTAAAACTAAAAAAGTATGGACTTATTGCCCCTTTAAGAGTCACTACAGTACCTTCATGTCAACGGGTTAACAGTGAAATTGCTTCTTTTATCAAACTTGCATTGTTTACATCCGTCTTATTCAAGTGAACCGTACCCCAATACAAAGGACAATACTCCACATAATAGTCTGGTAAAACATATATCACATGCTACAATATAAGATGTCATATATGATTGGCTCACTAAGGCAAAGGAGGCGGCGCCTGCAAGCACGCGGCTCGGGAAAAACATATTTATGGTACAAATAAATTAATCAAAATCAATCAAAGAATGATTTTTCATAAACATTGGAAAGGGATAAATTATATTTCAGATTTACAAAGACCAGACAAAACAGTGATACCTTTTGAATCACTGGGACTAAAAGCAACCGAATGGTTCAAATGGAGAGGTTAATGGATGTTATTATAAATAAAGATTTAGGCTTATAATTTTAACACTGATATCAATAATGTAAGATCTACGCAGAAACTGTAAAAGTCTAAGAGACAATCATGCCCAACGGTATAAATCAGCCTCAAGTGACTGATGCCTACCTGTAACCAGCTACAGGTGACCGATAGTGACATTATGAGATGTAACCAGCTACAGGTGACCAATAGCGACATTAGGAGATCAACCAGATCGCTTGGATTTATCAACTGCGAAGGCATCTTAAAGCCTTAGACGCTATATTTCCATCAACCAAATTTCAGGATGCGCAGCGTTATGTATGTCCAGGTTATGTCCTAAATTTAGTATTTCTGGTTTAAACTAAAAGTATGGACTTATTGCCCCTTTAAGAGTCACTACAGTACCTTCATGTCAACGGGTTAACAGTGAAATTGCTTCTTTTATCAAACTTGCATTGTTTACATCCGTCTTATTCAAGTGAACCGTACCCCAATACAAAGGACAATACTCCACATAATAGTCTGGTAAAACATATATCACATGCTACAATATAAGATGTTATATATGATTGGCTCACTAAGGCAAAGGAGGCGGCGCCTGCAAGCACGTGGCACGGGAAAAACATATTTATGGTACAAATAAATTAATCAAAATCAATCAAAGAATGATCTTTCATAAACATTGGAAGGGGATAAATTATATTTCAGATTTACAAAGACCAGACAAAACAGTGATACCTTTCGAATCACTGGGACTAAAAGCAACCGAATGGTTCAAATGGAGAGGTTAATATAAATAAAGATTTAGGCTTAGACTTTTACAGTTTCTGCGTAGATCTTACATTATTGTAATCAGTGTTAAAAGTCTTAGAGACAATCATGCCCAACGGTATAAATCAGCCTCAAGTGACTGATGCCTACCTGTAACCAGCTACAGGTGACCGATAGCGACATTAGGAGATGTAACCAGCTACAGGTGACCAATAGCGACATTAGAAGATCAACCAGATCGCTTGGATTTATCAACTGCGAAGGCATCTTAAAGCCTTAGACGCTATATTTCCATCAACCAAATTTCAGGATGCGCAGCGTTATGTATGTCCAGGTTATGTCCTAAATTTAGTATTTCTGGTTTAAACTAAAAAAGTATGGACTTATTGCCCCTTTAAGAGTCACTACAGTACCTTCATGTCAACGGGTTAACAGTGAAATTGCTTCTTTTATCAAACTTGCATTGTTTACATCCGTCTTATTCAAGTGAACCGTACCCCAATACAAAGGACAATACTCCACATAATAGTCTGGTAAAACATATATCACATGCTACAATATAAGATGTTATATATGATTGGCTCACTAAGGCAAAGGAGGCGGCGCCTGCAAGCACGCGGCTCGGGAAAAACATATTTATGGTACAAATAAATTAATCAAAATCAATCAAAGAATGATCTTTCATAAACATTGGAAGGGGATAAATTATATTTCAGATTTACAAAGACCAGACAAAACAGTGATACCTTTTGAATCACTGGGACTAAAAGCAACCGAATGGTTCAAATGGAGAGGTTAATGGATGTTATTATAAATAAAGATTTAGGCTTAGACTTTTACAGTTTCTGCGTAGATCTTACATTATTGTAATCAGTGTTAAAAGTCTTAGAGACAATCATGCCCAACGGTATAAATCAGCCTCAAGTGACTGATGCCTACCTGTAACCAGCTACAGGTGACCGATAGCGACATTAGGAGATGTAACCAGCTACAGGTGACCAATAGCGACATTAGAAGATCAACCAGATCGCTTGGATTTATCAACTGCGAAGGCATCTTAAAGCCTTAGACGCTATATTTCCATCAACCAAATTTCAGGATGCGCAGCGTTATGTATGTCCAGGTTATGTCCTAAATTTAGTATTTCTGGTTTAAACTAAAAAAGTATGGACTTATTGCCCCTTTAAGAGTCACTACAGTACCTTCATGTCAACGGGTTAACAGTGAAATTGCTTCTTTTATCAAACTTGCATTGTTTACATCCGTCTTATTCAAGTGAACCGTACCCCAATACAAAGGACAATACTCCACATAATAGTCTGGTAAAACATATATCACATGCTACAATATAAGATGTTATATATGATTGGCTCACTAAGGCAAAGGAGGCGGCGCCTGCAAGCACGCGGCTCGGGAAAAACATATTTATGGTACAAATAAATTAATCAAAATCAATCAAAGAATGATCTTTCATAAACATTGGAAGGGGATAAATTATATTTCAGATTTACAAAGACCAGACAAAACAGTGATACCTTTTGAATCACTGGGACTAAAAGCAACCGAATGGTTCAAATGGAGAGGTTAATGGATGTTATAAAGATTTAGGCTTATAATTTTAACACTGATAACAATAATGTAAGATCTACGCAGAAACTGTAAAAGTCTAAGAGACAATCATGCCCAACGGTATAAATCAGCCTCAAGTGACTGATGCCTACCTGTAACCAGCTACAGGTGACCGATAGCGACATTATGAGATGTAACCAGCTACAGGTGACCAATAGCGACATTAGGAGATGTAACAAGCTACAGGTGACCAATAGCGACATTAGAAGATCAACCAGATCGCTTGGATTTATAAACTGCGAAGGCATCTTAAAGCCTTAGACGCTATATTTCCATCAACCAAATTTCAGGATGCGCAGCGTTATGTATGTCCAGGTTATGTCCTAAATTTAGTATTTCTGGTTTAAACTAAAAAAGTATGGACTTATTGCCCCTTTAAGAGTCACTACAGTACCTTCATGTCAACGGGTTAACAGTGAAATTGCTTCTTTTATCAAACTTGCATTGTTTACATCCGTCTTATTCAAGTGAACCGTACCCCAATACAAAGGACAATACTCCACATAATAGTCTGGTAAAACATATATCACATGCTACAATATAAGATGTCATATATGATTGGCTCACTAAGGCAAAGGAGGCGGCGCCTGCAAGCACGCGGCTCGGGAAAAACATATTTATGGTACAAATAAATTAATCAAAATCAATCAAAGAATGATCTTTCATAAACATTGGAAAGGGATAAATTATATTTCAGATTTACAAAGACCAGACAAAACAGTGATACCTTTTGAATCACTGGGACTAAAAGCAACCGAATGGTTCAAATGGAGAGGTTAATGGATGTTATTATAAATAAAGATTTAGGCTTATAATTTTACAGTTTCTGCGTAGATCTTACATTATTGTAATCAGTGTTAAAAGTCTTAGAGACAATCATGCCCAACGGTATAAATCAGCCTCAAGTGACTGATGCCTACCTGTAACCAGCTACAGGTGACCGATAGCGACATTAGGAGATGTAACCAGCTACAGGTGACCAATAGCGACATTAGAAGATCAACCAGATCGCTTGGATTTATCAACTGCGAAGGCATCTTAAAGCCTTAGACGCTATATTTCCATCAACCAAATTTCAGGATGCGCAGCGTTATGTATGTCCAGGTTATGTCCTAAATTTAGTATTTCTGGTTTAAACTAAAAAAGTCTGGACTTATTGCCCCTTTAAGAGTCACTACAGTACCTTCATGTCAACGGGTTAACAGTGAAATTGCTTCTTTTATCAAACTTGCATTGTTTACATCCGTCTTATTCAAGTGAACCGTACCCCAATACAAAGGACAATACTCCACATAATAGTCTGGTAAAACATATATCACATGCTACAATATAAGATGTTATATATGATTGGCTCACTAAGGCAAAGGAGGCGGCGCCTGCAAGCACGCGGCTCGGGAAAAACATATTTATGGTACAAATAAATTAATCAAAATCAATCAAAGAATGATCTTTCATAAACATTGGAAGGGGATAAATTATATTTCAGATTTACAAAGACCAGACAAAACAGTGATACCTTTTGAATCACTGGCACTAAAAGCAACCGAATGGTTCAAATGGAGAGGTTAATGGATGTTATAAAGATTTAGGCTTATAATTTTAACACTGATAACAATAATGTAAGATCTACGCAGAAACTGTAAAAGTCTAAGAGACAATCATGCCCAACGGTATAAATCAGCCTCAAGTGACTGATGCCTACCTGTAACCAGCTACAGGTGACCGATAGCGACATTATGAGATGTAACCAGCTACAGGTGACCAATAGTGACATTAGGAGATGTAACAAGCTACAGGTGACCAATAGCGACATTAGAAGATCAACCAGATCGCTTGGATTTATAAACTGCGAAGGCATCTTAAAGCCTTAGACGCTATATTTCCATCAACCAAATTTCAGGATGCGCAGCGTTATGTATGTCCAGGTTATGTCCTAAATTTAGTATTTCTGGTTTAAAACTAAAAAAGTATGGACTTATTGCCCCTTTAAGAGTCACTACAGTACCTTCATGTCAACGGGTTAACAGTGAAATTGCTTCTTTTATCAAACTTGCATTGTTTACATCCGTCTTATTCAAGTGAACCGTACCCCAATACAAAGGACAATACTCCACATAATAGTCTGGTAAAACATATATCACATGCTACAATATAAGATGTCATATATGATTGGCTCACTAAGGCAAAGGAGGCGGCGCCTGCAAGCACGCGGCTCGGGAAAAACATATTTATGGTACAAATAAATTAATCAAAATCAATCAAAGAATGATCTTTCATAAACATTGGAAAGGGATAAATTATATTTCAGATTTACAAAGACCAGACAAAACAGTGATACCTTTTGAATCACTGGGACTAAAAGCAACCGAATGGTTCAAATGGAGAGGTTAATGGATGTTATTATAAATAAAGATTTAGGCTTATAATTTTAACACTGATATCAATAATGTAAGATCTACGCAGAAACTGTAAAAGTCTAAGAGACAATCATGCCCAACGGTATAAATCAGCCTCAAGTGACTGATGCCTACCTGTAACCAGCTACAGGTGACCGATAGTGACATTATGAGATGTAACCAGCTACAGGTGACCAATAGCGACATTAGGAGATGTAACCAGCTACAGGTGACCGATAGCGACATAAGAAGATCAACCAGATCGCTTGGATTTATAAACTGCGAAGGCATCTTAAAGCCTTAGACGCTATATTTCCATCAACCAAATTTCAGGATGCGCAGCGTTATGTATGTCCAGGTTATGTCCTAAATTTAGTATTTCTGGTTTAAACTAAAAAAGTCTGGACTTATTGCCCCTTTAAGAGTCACTACAGTACCTTCATGTCAACGGGTTAACAGTGAAATTGCTTCTTTTATCAAACTTGCATTGTTTACATCCGTCTTATTCAAGTGAACCGTACCCCAATACAAAGGACAATACTCCACATAATAGTCTGGTAAAAGATATATCACATGCTACAATATAAGATGTTATATATGATTGGCTCACTAAGGCAAAGGAGGCGGCACCTGCAAGCACGTTGCTCGGGAAAAACATATTTATGGTACAAATAAATTAATCAAAATCAATCAAAGAATGATCTTTCATAAACATTGGAAAGGGATAAATTATATTTCAGATTTACAAAGACCAGACAAAACAGTGATACCTTTTGAATCACTGGGACTAAAAGCAACCGAATGGTTCAAATGGAGAGGGTTAATGGATGTTATTATAAAAAAAGATTTAGGCTTATAATTTTACCACTGATAAAAATAATGTAAGATCTACGCAGAAACTGTAAAAGTCTAAGAGACAATCATGCCCAACGGTATAAATCAGCCTCAAGTGACTGATGCCTACCTGTAACCAGCTACAGGTGACCGATAGCGACATTAGGAGATGTAACCAGCTACAGGTGACCAATAGCGACATTAGAAGATCAACCAGATCGCTTGGATTTATCAACTGCGAAGGCATCTTAAAGCCTTAGACGCTATATTTCCATCAACCAAATTTCAGGATGCGCAGCGTTATGTATGTCCAGGTTATGTCCTAAATTTAGTATTTCTGGTTTAAACTAAAAGTATGGACTTATTGCCCCTTTAAGAGTCACTACAGTACCTTCATGTCAACGGGTTAACAGTGAAATTGCTTCTTTTATCAAACTTGCATTGTTTACATCCGTCTTATTCAAGTGAACCGTACCCCAATACAAAGGACAATACTCCACATAATAGTCTGGTAAAACATATATCACATGCTACAATATAAGATGTTATATATGATTGGCTCACTAAGGCAAAGGAGGCGGCGCCTGCAAGCACGTGGCACGGGAAAAACATATTTATGGTACAAATAAATTAATCAAAATCAATCAAAGAATGATCTTTCATAAACATTGGAAGGGGATAAATTATATTTCAGATTTACAAAGACCAGACAAAACAGTGATACCTTTCGAATCACTGGGACTAAAAGCAACCGAATGGTTCAAATGGAGAGGTTAATGGATGTTATTATAAATAAAGATTTAGGCTTAGACTTTTACAGTTTCTGCGTAGATCTTACATTATTGTAATCAGTGTTAAAAGTCTTAGAGACAATCATGCCCAACGGTATAAATCAGCCTCAAGTGACTGATGCCTACCTGTAACCAGCTACAGGTGACCGATAGCGACATTAGGAGATGTAACCAGCTACAGGTGACCAATAGCGACATTAGAAGATCAACCAGATCGCTTGGATTTATCAACTGCGAAGGCATCTTAAAGCCTTAGACGCTATATTTCCATCAACCAAATTTCAGGATGCGCAGCGTTATGTATGTCCAGGTTATGTCCTAAATTTAGTATTTCTGGTTTAAACTAAAAGTATGGACTTATTGCCCCTTTAAGAGTCATTACAGTACCTTCATGTCAACGGGTTAACAGTGAAATTGCTTCTTTTATCAAACTTACATTGTTTACATCCGTCTTATTCAAGTGAACCGTACCCCAATACAAAGGACAATACTCCACATAATAGTCTGGTAAAACATATATCACATGCTACAATATAAGATGTTATATATGATTGGCTCACTAAGGCAAAGGAGGCGGCGCCTGCAAGCACGTGGCACGGGAAAAACATATTTATGGTACAAATAAATTAATCAAAATCAATCAAAGAATGATCTTTCATAAACATTGGAAGGGGATAAATTATATTTCAGATTTACAAAGACCAGACAAAACAGTGATACCTTTCGAATCACTGGGACTAAAAGCAACCGAATGGTTCAAATGGAGAGGTTAATGGATGTTATTATAAATAAAGATTTAGGCTTAGACTTTTACAGTTTCTGCGTAGATCTTACATTATTGTAATCAGTGTTAAAAGTCTTAGAGACAATCATGCCCAACGGTATAAATCAGCCTCAAGTGACTGATGCCTACCTGTAACCAGCTACAGGTGACCGATAGCGACATTAGGAGATGTAACCAGCTACAGGTGACCAATAGCGACATTAGAAGATCAACCAGATCGCTTGGATTTATCAACTGCGAAGGCATCTTAAAGCCTTAGACGCTATATTTCCATCAACCAAATTTCAGGATGCGCAGCGTTATGTATGTCCAGGTTATGTCCTAAATTTAGTATTTCTGGTTTAAACTAAAAAAGTATGGACTTATTGCCCCTTTAAGAGTCACTACAGTACCTTCATGTCAACGGGTTAACAGTGAAATTGCTTCTTTTATCAAACTTGCATTGTTTACATCCGTCTTATTCAAGTGAACCGTACCCCAATACAAAGGACAATACTCCACATAATAGTCTGGTAAAACATATATCACATGCTACAATATAAGATGTTATATATGATTGGCTCACTAAGGCAAAGGAGGCGGCGCCTGCAAGCACGCGGCTCGGGAAAAACATATTTATGGTACAAATAAATTAATCAAAATCAATCAAAGAATGATCTTTCATAAACATTGGAAGGGGATAAATTATATTTCAGATTTACAAAGACCAGACAAAACAGTGATACCTTTTGAATCACTGGGACTAAAAGCAACCGAATGGTTCAAATGGAGAGGTTAATGGATGTTATAAAGATTTAGGCTTATAATTTTAACACTGATAACAATAATGTAAGATCTACGCAGAAACTGTAAAAGTCTAAGAGACAATCATGCCCAACGGTATAAATCAGCCTCAAGTGACTGATGCCTACCTGTAACCAGCTACAGGTGACCGATAGCGACATTATGAGATGTAACCAGCTACAGGTGACCAATAGCGACATTAGGAGATGTAACAAGCTACAGGTGACCAATAGCGACATTAGAAGATCAACCAGATCGCTTGGATTTATAAACTGCGAAGGCATCTTAAAGCCTTAGACGCTATATTTCCATCAACCAAATTTCAGGATGCGCAGCGTTATGTATGTCCAGGTTATGTCCTAAATTTAGTATTTCTGGTTTAAACTAAAAAAGTATGGACTTATTGCCCCTTTAAGAGTCACTACAGTACCTTCATGTCAACGGGTTAACAGTGAAATTGCTTCTTTTATCAAACTTGCATTGTTTACATCCGTCTTATTCAAGTGAACCGTACCCCAATACAAAGGACAATACTCCACATAATAGTCTGGTAAAACATATATCACATGCTACAATATAAGATGTCATATATGATTGGCTCACTAAGGCAAAGGAGGCGGCGCCTGCAAGCACGCGGCTCGGGAAAAACATATTTATGGTACAAATAAATTAATCAAAATCAATCAAAGAATGATCTTTCATAAACATTGGAAAGGGATAAATTATATTTCAGATTTACAAAGACCAGACAAAACAGTGATACCTTTTGAATCACTGGGACTAAAAGCAACCGAATGGTTCAAATGGAGAGGTTAATGGATGTTATTATAAATAAAGATTTAGGCTTATAATTTTAACACTGATATCAATAATGTAAGATCTACGCAGAAACTGTAAAAGTCTAAGAGACAATCATGCCCAACGGTATAAATCAGCCTCAAGTGACTGATGCCTACCTGTAACCAGCTACAGGTGACCGATAGTGACATTATGAGATGTAACCAGCTACAGGTGACCAATAGCGACATTAGGAGATGTAACCAGCTACAGGTGACCGATAGCGACATAAGAAGATCAACCAGATCGCTTGGATTTATAAACTGCGAAGGCATCTTAAAGCCTTAGACGCTATATTTCCATCAACCAAATTTCAGGATGCGCAGCGTTATGTATGTCCAGGTTATGTCCTAAATTTAGTATTTCTGGTTTAAACTAAAAAAGTCTGGACTTATTGCCCCTTTAAGAGTCACTACAGTACCTTCATGTCAACGGGTTAACAGTGAAATTGCTTCTTTTATCAAACTTGCATTGTTTACATCCGTCTTATTCAAGTGAACCGTACCCCAATATAAAGGACAATACTCCACATAATAGTCTGGTAAAAGATATATCACATGCTACAATATAAGATGTTATATATGATTGGCTCACTAAGGCAAAGGAGGCGGCACCTGCAAGCACGTTGCTCGGGAAAAACATATTTATGGTACAAATAAATTAATCAAAATCAATCAAAGAATGATCTTTCATAAACATTGGAAAGGGATAAATTATATTTCAGATTTACAAAGACCAGACAAAACAGTGATACCTTTTGAATCACTGGGACTAAAAGCAACCGAATGGTTCAAATGGAGAGGGTTAATGGATGTTATTATAAAAAAAGATTTAGGCTTATAATTTTACCACTGATAAAAATAATGTAAGATCTACGCAGAAACTGTAAAAGTCTAAGAGACAATCATGCCCAACGGTATAAATCAGCCTCAAGTGACTGATGCCTACCTGTAACCAGCTACAGGTGACCGATAGCGACATTAGGAGATGTAACCAGCTACAGGTGACCAATAGCGACATTAGAAGATCAACCAGATCGCTTGGATTTATCAACTGCGAAGGCATCTTAAAGCCTTAGACGCTATATTTCCATCAACCAAATTTCAGGATGCGCAGCGTTATGTATGTCCAGGTTATGTCCTAAATTTAGTATTTCTGGTTTAAACTAAAAGTATGGACTTATTGCCCCTTTAAGAGTCACTACAGTACCTTCATGTCAACGGGTTAACAGTGAAATTGCTTCTTTTATCAAACTTGCATTGTTTACATCCGTCTTATTCAAGTGAACCGTACCCCAATACAAAGGACAATACTCCACATAATAGTCTGGTAAAACATATATCACATGCTACAATATAAGATGTTATATATGATTGGCTCACTAAGGCAAAGGAGGCGGCGCCTGCAAGCACGTGGCACGGGAAAAACATATTTATGGTACAAATAAATTAATCAAAATCAATCAAAGAATGATCTTTCATAAACATTGGAAGGGGATAAATTATATTTCAGATTTACAAAGACCAGACAAAACAGTGATACCTTTCGAATCACTGGGACTAAAAGCAACCGAATGGTTCAAATGGAGAGGTTAATGGATGTTATTATAAATAAAGATTTAGGCTTAGACTTTTACAGTTTCTGCGTAGATCTTACATTATTGTAATCAGTGTTAAAAGTCTTAGAGACAATCATGCCCAACGGTATAAATCAGCCTCAAGTGACTGATGCCTACCTGTAACCAGCTACAGGTGACCGATAGCGACATTAGGAGATGTAACCAGCTACAGGTGACCAATAGCGACATTAGAAGATCAACCAGATCGCTTGGATTTATCAACTGCGAAGGCATCTTAAAGCCTTAGACGCTATATTTCCATCAACCAAATTTCAGGATGCGCAGCGTTATGTGTGTCCAGGTTATGTCCTAAATTTAGTATTTCTGGTTTAAACTAAAATTATGGACTTATTGCCCCTTTAAGAGTCATTACAGTACCTTCATGTCAACGGGTTAACAGTGAAATTGCTTCTTTTATCAAACTTACATTGTTTACATCCGTCTTATTCAAGTGAACCGTACCCCAATACAAAGGACAATACTCCACATAATAGTCTGGTAAAACATATATCACATGCTACAATATAAGATGTTATATATGATTGGCTCACTAAGGCAAAGGAGGCGGCGCCTGCAAGCACGTGGCTCGGGAAAAACATATTTATGGTACAAATAAATTAATCAAAATCAATCAAAGAATGATCTTTCATAAACATTGGAAGGGGATAAATTATATTTCAGATTTACAAAGACCAGACAAAACAGTGATACCTTTTGAATCACTGGGACTAAAAGCAACCGAATGGTTCAAATGGAGAGGTTAATGGATGTTATTATAAATAAAGATTTAGGCTTATAATTTTAACACTGATAACAATAATGTAAGATCTACGCAGAAACTGTAAAAGTCTAAGAGACAATCATGCCCAACGGTATAAATCAGCCTCAAGTGACTGATGCCTACCTGTAACCAGCTACAGGTGACCGATAGCGACATTATGAGATGTAACCAGCTACAGGTGACCAATAGCGACATTAGGAGATGTAACAAGCTACAGGTGACCAATAGCGACATTAGAAGATCAACCAGATCGCTTGGATTTATAAACTGCGAAGGCATCTTAAAGCCTTAGACGCTATATTTCCATCAACCAAATTTCAGGATGCGCAGCGTTATGTATGTCCAGGTTATGTCCTAAATTTAGTATTTCTGGTTTAAACTAAAAAAGTCTGGACTTATTGCCCCTTTAAGAGTCACTACAGTACCTTCATGTCAACGGGTTAACAGTGAAATTGCTTCTTTTATCAAACTTGCATTGTTTACATCCGTCTTATTCAAGTGAACCGTACCCCAATACAAAGGACAATACTCCACATAATAGTCTGGTAAAAGATATATCACATGCTACAATATAAGATGTTATATATGATTGGCTCACTAAGGCAAAGGAGGCGGCACCTGCAAGCACGTTGCTCGGGAAAAACATATTTATGGTACAAATAAATTAATCAAAATCAATCAAAGAATGATCTTTCATAAACATTGGAAAGGGATAAATTATATTTCAGATTTACAAAGACCAGACAAAACAGTGATACCTTTTGAATCACTGGGACTAAAAGCAACCGAATGGTTCAAATGGAGAGGGTTAATGGATGTTATTATAAATAAAGATTTAGGCTTATAATTTTACCACTGATAAAAATAATGTAAGATCTACGCAGAAACTGTAAAAGTCTAAGAGACAATCATGCCCAACGGTATAAATCAGCCTCAAGTGACTGATGCCTACCTGTAACCAGCTACAGGTGACCGATAGCGACATTAGGAGATGTAACCAGCTACAGGTGACCAATAGCGACATTAGAAGATCAACCAGATCGCTTGGATTTATCAACTGCGAAGGCATCTTAAAGCCTTAGACGCTATATTTCCATCAACCAAATTTCAGGATGCGCAGCGTTATGTATGTCCAGGTTATGTCCTAAATTTAGTATTTCTGGTTTAAACTAAAAGTATGGACTTATTGCCCCTTTAAGAGTCACTACAGTACCTTCATGTCAACGGGTTAACAGTGAAATTGCTTCTTTTATCAAACTTGCATTGTTTACATCCGTCTTATTCAAGTGAACCGTACCCCAATACAAAGGACAATACTCCACATAATAGTCTGGTAAAACATATATCACATGCTACAATATAAGATGTTATATATGATTGGCTCACTAAGGCAAAGGAGGCGGCGCCTGCAAGCACGTGGCACGGGAAAAACATATTTATGGTACAAATAAATTAATCAAAATCAATCAAAGAATGATCTTTCATAAACATTGGAAGGGGATAAATTATATTTCAGATTTACAAAGACCAGACAAAACAGTGATACCTTTCGAATCACTGGGACTAAAAGCAACCGAATGGTTCAAATGGAGAGGTTAATGGATGTTATTATAAATAAAGATTTAGGCTTAGACTTTTACAGTTTCTGCGTAGATCTTACATTATTGTAATCAGTGTTAAAAGTCTTAGAGACAATCATGCCCAACGGTATAAATCAGCCTCAAGTGACTGATGCCTACCTGTAACCAGCTACAGGTGACCGATAGCGACATTAGGAGATGTAACCAGCTACAGGTGACCAATAGCGACATTAGAAGATCAACCAGATCGCTTGGATTTATCAACTGCGAAGGCATCTTAAAGCCTTAGACGCTATATTTCCATCAACCAAATTTCAGGATGCGCAGCGTTATGTGTGTCCAGGTTATGTCCTAAATTTAGTATTTCTGGTTTAAACTAAAATTATGGACTTATTGCCCCTTTAAGAGTCATTACAGTACCTTCATGTCAACGGGTTAACAGTGAAATTGCTTCTTTTATCAAACTTACATTGTTTACATCCGTCTTATTCAAGTGAACCGTACCCCAATACAAAGGACAATACTCCACATAATAGTCTGGTAAAACATATATCACATGCTACAATATAAGATGTTATATATGATTGGCTCACTAAGGCAAAGGAGGCGGCGCCTGCAAGCACGTGGCTCGGGAAAAACATATTTATGGTACAAATAAATTAATCAAAATCAATCAAAGAATGATCTTTCATAAACATTGGAAGGGGATAAATTATATTTCAGATTTACAAAGACCAGACAAAACAGTGATACCTTTTGAATCACTGGGACTAAAAGCAACCGAATGGTTCAAATGGAGAGGTTAATGGATGTTATTATAAATAAAGATTTAGGCTTATAATTTTAACACTGATAACAATAATGTAAGATCTACGCAGAAACTGTAAAAGTCTAAGAGACAATCATGCCCAACGGTATAAATCAGCCTCAAGTGACTGATGCCTACCTGTAACCAGCTACAGGTGACCGATAGCGACATTATGAGATGTAACCAGCTACAGGTGACCAATAGCGACATTAGGAGATGTAACAAGCTACAGGTGACCAATAGCGACATTAGAAGATCAACCAGATCGCTTGGATTTATAAACTGCGAAGGCATCTTAAAGCCTTAGACGCTATATTTCCATCAACCAAATTTCAGGATGCGCAGCGTTATGTATGTCCAGGTTATGTCCTAAATTTAGTATTTCTGGTTTAAACTAAAAAAGTATGGACTTATTGCCCCTTTAAGAGTCACTACAGTACCTTCATGTCAACGGGTTAACAGTGAAATTGCTTCTTTTATCAAACTTGCATTGTTTACATCCGTCTTATTCAAGTGAACCGTACCCCAATACAAAGGACAATACTCCACATAATAGTCTGGTAAAACATATATCACATGCTACAATATAAGATGTCATATATGATTGGCTCGCTAAGGCAAAGGAGGCGGCGCCTGCAAGCACGCGGCTCGGGAAAAACATATTTATGGTACAAATAAATTAATCAAAATCAATCAAAGAATGATCTTTCATAAACATTGGAAAGGGATAAATTATATTTCAGATTTACAAAGACCAGACAAAACAGTGATACCTTTTGAATCACTGGGACTAAAAGCAACCGAATGGTTCAAATGGAGAGGTTAATGGATGTTATTATAAATAAAGATTTAGGCTTATAATTTTAACACTGATAACAATAATGTAAGATCTACGCAGAAACTGTAAAAGTCTAAGAGACAATCATGCCCAACGGTATAAATCAGCCTCAAGTGACTGATGCCTACCTGTAACCAGCTACAGGTGACCGATAGTGACATTATGAGATGTAACCAGCTACAGGTGACCAATAGCGACATTAGGAGATGTAACCAGCTACAGGTGACCGATAGCGACATAAGAAGATCAACCAGATCGCTTGGATTTATAAACTGCGAAGGCATCTTAAAGCCTTAGACGCTATATTTCCATCAACCAAATTTCAGGATGCGCAGCGTTATGTATGTCCAGGTTATGTCCTAAATTTAGTATTTCTGGTTTAAACTAAAAAAGTCTGGACTTATTGCCCCTTTAAGAGTCACTACAGTACCTTCATGTCAACGGGTTAACAGTGAAATTGCTTCTTTTATCAAACTTGCATTGTTTACATCCGTCTTATTCAAGTGAACCGTACCCCAATACAAAGGACAATACTCCACATAATAGTCTGGTAAAAGATATATCACATGCTACAATATAAGATGTTATATATGATTGGCTCACTAAGGCAAAGGAGGCGGCACCTGCAAGCACGTTGCTCGGGAAAAACATATTTATGGTACAAATAAATTAATCAAAATCAATCAAAGAATGATCTTTCATAAACATTGGAAAGGGATAAATTATATTTCAGATTTACAAAGACCAGACAAAACAGTGATACCTTTTGAATCACTGGGACTAAAAGCAACCGAATGGTTCAAATGGAGAGGGTTAATGGATGTTATTATAAATAAAGATTTAGGCTTATAATTTTACCACTGATAAAAATAATGTAAGATCTACGCAGAAACTGTAAAAGTCTAAGAGACAATCATGCCCAACGGTATAAATCAGCCTCAAGTGACTGATGCCTACCTGTAACCAGCTACAGGTGACCGATAGCGACATTAGGAGATGTAACCAGCTACAGGTGACCAATAGCGACATTAGAAGATCAACCAGATCGCTTGGATTTATCAACTGCGAAGGCATCTTAAAGCCTTAGACGCTATATTTCCATCAACCAAATTTCAGGATGCGCAGCGTTATGTATGTCCAGGTTATGTCCTAAATTTAGTATTTCTGGTTTAAACTAAAAGTATGGACTTATTGCCCCTTTAAGAGTCACTACAGTACCTTCATGTCAACGGGTTAACAGTGAAATTGCTTCTTTTATCAAACTTGCATTGTTTACATCCGTCTTATTCAAGTGAACCGTACCCCAATACAAAGGACAATACTCCACATAATAGTCTGGTAAAACATATATCACATGCTACAATATAAGATGTTATATATGATTGGCTCACTAAGGCAAAGGAGGCGGCGCCTGCAAGCACGTGGCACGGGAAAAACATATTTATGGTACAAATAAATTAATCAAAATCAATCAAAGAATGATCTTTCATAAACATTGGAAGGGGATAAATTATATTTCAGATTTACAAAGACCAGACAAAACAGTGATACCTTTCGAATCACTGGGACTAAAAGCAACCGAATGGTTCAAATGGAGAGGTTAATGGATGTTATTATAAATAAAGATTTAGGCTTATAATTTTAACACTGATAACAATAATATAAGATCTACGCAGAAACTGTAAAAGTCTAAGAGACAATCATGCCCAACGGTATAAATCAGCCTCAAGTGACTGATGCCTACCTGTAACCAGCTACAGGTGACCGATAGCGACATTATGAGATGTAACCAGCTACAGGTGACCAATAGCGACATTAGGAGATGTAACAAGCTACAGGTGACCAATAGCGACATTAGAAGATCAACCAGATCGCTTGGATTTATAAACTGCGAAGGCATCTTAAAGCCTTAGACGCTATATTTCCATCAACCAAATTTCAGGATGCGCAGCGTTATGTATGTCCAGGTTATGTCCTAAATTTAGTATTTCTGGTTTAAACTAAAAAAGTATGGACTTATTGCCCCTTTAAGAGTCACTACAGTACCTTCATGTCAACGGGTTAACAGTGAAATTGCTTCTTTTATCAAACTTGCATTGTTTACATCCGTCTTATTCAAGTGAACCGTACCCCAATACAAAGGACAATACTCCACATAATAGTCTGGTAAAAGATATATCACATGCTACAATATAAGATGTTATATATGATTGGCTCACTAAGGCAAAGGAGGCGGCACCTGCAAGCACGTTGCTCGGGAAAAACATATTTATGGTACAAATAAATTAATCAAAATCAATCAAAGAATGATCTTTCATAAACATTGGAAAGGGATAAATTATATTTCAGATTTACAAAGACCAGACAAAACAGTGATACCTTTTGAATCACTGGGACTAAAAGCAACCGAATGGTTCAAATGGAGAGGGTTAATGGATGTTATTATAAATAAAGATTTAGGCTTATAATTTTACCACTGATAAAAATAATGTAAGATCTACGCAGAAACTGTAAAAGTCTAAGAGACAATCATGCCCAACGGTATAAATCAGCCTCAAGTGACTGATGCCTACCTGTAACCAGCTACAGGTGACCGATAGCGACATTAGGAGATGTAACCAGCTACAGGTGACCAATAGCGACATTAGAAGATCAACCAGATCGCTTGGATTTATCAACTGCGAAGGCATCTTAAAGCCTTAGACGCTATATTTCCATCAACCAAATTTCAGGATGCGCAGCGTTATGTATGTCCAGGTTATGTCCTAAATTTAGTATTTCTGGTTTAAACTAAAAGTATGGACTTATTGCCCCTTTAAGAGTCACTACAGTACCTTCATGTCAACGGGTTAACAGTGAAATTGCTTCTTTTATCAAACTTGCATTGTTTACATCCGTCTTATTCAAGTGAACCGTACCCCAATACAAAGGACAATACTCCACATAATAGTCTGGTAAAACATATATCACATGCTACAATATAAGATGTTATATATGATTGGCTCACTAAGGCAAAGGAGGCGGCGCCTGCAAGCACGTGGCACGGGAAAAACATATTTATGGTACAAATAAATTAATCAAAATCAATCAAAGAATGATCTTTCATAAACATTGGAAGGGGATAAATTATATTTC